>NW_026604696.1:0-150622 GCF_024763615.1 Phlebotomus papatasi
TTCGGATTCTGGGTTCATCCGCAGGATGACCAGCCCCAGAATTGTTCTAGCCAGGGATTCTTCTTCTTCTTCTTCATTTTTCCAAAGAACTGTTCGGATCCTATGTTCATCCACAGGATGATCATCCCCAGAATTGTTCTGGACAGGGATTCTTCTTCTTCTTCATCATTTTTCCTAAAGAACAGTTCGGATTCTTGGTTCATCCACAGGATGACCATCCCCAGAACTGTTTTGGCCGGGGTTTCTACTTCTTCTTCTTCAGTCTTCTTCCAGAACTGTTCGGATTCTTGGTTCATCCACAGGATGACCAGCCCCAGAATTGTTCTGGCCAGGATTCTTCTTCTACTTCTTCATTTTTCTTCCAGAACTATTCGGATTCTTGGTTCATCCACGGGATGACCAGCCCCAGGATTGTTCTGGCCAGGGATTCTTCTTCTTCTTCTTCATTTTTCTTCCAGAACTGTTCGGATTCTGGGTTCATCCGCAGGATGACCAGCCCCAGAATTGTTCTAGCCAGGGATTCTTCTTCTTCTTCTTCATTTTTCCTAAAGAACTGTTCGGAGACTGAGTTCATCCGCAGGATGACCATCCCCAGAATTGTTCTGGCCAGGGATTCTT
Source organism: Phlebotomus papatasi (assembly GCF_024763615.1). NCBI lineage: Eukaryota > Metazoa > Arthropoda > Insecta > Diptera > Psychodidae > Phlebotomus > Phlebotomus papatasi. The sequence goes on from NW_026604696.1 coordinate 619, forward strand.
CTTCTTCTTCTTCGTTTTTCTTCCAGAACTGTTCGGATTCTGGGTTCATCCGCAGGATGACCATCCCAAGAATTGTTCTGGCCAGGGATTCTTCTTCATCTTCTTCATTTTTCTTCCAGAACTGTTCGGATTCTTGGTTCATCCACAGGATGACCATCCCCAGAATTGTTCTGGTCAGGGATTCTTCTTCTTCTTCTTCATTTTTCCTAAAGAACTGTTCGGATTCTGAGTTCATCCGCAGGATGACCATCCCCAGAATTGTTCTGGCCAGGGATTCTTCTTCTTCTTCTTCTTCATTTTTCTTCCAGAACTGTTCGGATTCTGGGTTCATCCACAGGATGACCATCACCAGAATTGTTCTGGCCAGGGATTCTTCTTCTTCTTCTTCATTTTTCTTCCAGAACTGTTCGGATTCTTGGTTCATCCGCAGGATGATCATCCCCAGAATTGATCTGGCCAGGGATTCTTCTTCTTCTTCTTCTTCATTTTTCCTAAAGAACTGTTCGTATTTTCGGTTCATACACAGTATGATCATCACTAGAATTGTTCTGGTCAGGGATTCTTCTGGTTCTTGTTAATTTCTCTTCCAGAACTGTTCGGATTCTGGGATCATCCACAGGATGACCATCCCCAGAATTGTTTTGGCCAGGGATTCTTCCTCTTCTTCTTCATTTTTCTTCCATAACTGTTCGGATTCTGGGTTCATCCACAGGATGACCATCCCCAGAATTGTTCTGGCCAGGGATTCTTCTTGTTCTTCCTAATTTTTTTTCCAGAACTGTTCGGATTCTGGGTTCGTCCAGAGGATGACCATCCCCAGAATTGTTCTGTCCAGAGATTCTTCTTCTTCTTTTTTATTTTTTCTCCAGAACTGTTCGGATTATGGGTTCATCCACAGGATGACCATCCCCAGAATTGTTCTGGCCAGAGATTCTTCATCTTCTTCTTCATTTTTCTTCCAGAACTGTTCGGATTCTGGGTTCATCCAGAGGATGATCATCCCCAGAATTGTTTTGGCCAGGGATTCTTCTTCTTCTTCTTCATTTTTCTTCCAGAACTGTTCGGATTCTGGGTTTATCCACAGGATGACCATCCCCAGAATTGTTCTGGCCAGGGATTCTTCTTGTTCTTCCTAATTTTTCTTGCAGAACTGTTCGAATTATGGGTTCATCCACAGGATGATCATCCCCAGAATTTTTTTGGCCAGGGATTCTTCTTCTTCTTCTTCATTTTTCTTCCAGAACTGTTCGGATTCTGGGTTCATCCAGAGGATGACCATCCCCAGAATTGTTCTGGCCAGGGATTCTTCTTCTTCTTCTTCATTTTTCCTAAAGAACTGTTCGGATTCTGAGTTCATCCGCAGGATGACCATCCCCAGAATTGTTCTGGCCAGGGATTCTTTTTCTTCTTCTTCATTTTTCTTCCAGAACTGTTCGGATTCTGGGTTCATCCGCAGGATGACCATCCCCAGAATTGTTCTGGCCAGGGTTTCTTCTTCTTCTTCCTAATTTTTCTTCCAGAACTGTTCGGATTCTGGGTTCATCCGCAGGATGACCATCCCCAGAATTGTTCTGGCCAGGGATTCTTCTTCTTCTTCTTCATTTTTCTTCCAGGACTGTTCGGATTCAGGGTTCATCCGCAGGATGACCATCCCCAGAATTGTTCTGGCCAGGGATTCTTTTTCTTCTTCTTAATTTTTCTTCCAGAACTGTTCGGATTCTGGGTTCATCCGCAGGATGACCATCCCCAGAATTGTTCTGGCCAGGGTTTCTTCTTCTTCTTCCTAATTTTTCTTCCAGAACTGTTCGGATTCTGGGTTCATCCACAGGATGACCATCCCCAGAATTGTTCTGGCCAGAGATTCTTCTTCTTCTTCTTTATTTTTTCTCCAGAACTGTTCGGATTCTGGGTTCATCCACAGGATGACCAGCCCCAGAATTGTTCTGGTCAGAGAATCTTCTTCTTCTTCTTCATTTTTCTTAAAGAATTGTTCGGATTCTGGGTTCATCCAGAGGATGATCATCCCCAGAATTGTTTTGGCCAGGGATTCTTCTTCTTCTTCATTTTTCTTCCAGAACTGTTCGGATTCTGGGTTCATCCACAGGATGACCATCCCCAGAATTGTTCTGGCCAGGGATTCTTCTCGTTCTTCCTAATTTTTCTTCCAGAACTGTTCGAATTCTGGGTTCATCCACAGGATGATCATCCCCAGAACTGTTTTGGCCAGGGATTCTTCTTCTTCATTTTTCTTCCAGAACTGTTCGGATTATGGGTTCATCCACAGGATGACCATCCCCAGAATTGTTCTGGCCATGGTTTCTTCTTCTTCTTCTTCATTTTTCCTAAAGAACTGTTCGGATTCTGAGTTCATCCGCAGGATGACCATCCCCAGAATTGTTCTGTCCAGAGATTCTTCTTCTTCTTCTTCATTTTTCTTCCAGAACTGTTCGGATTCTGGGTTCATCCGCAGGATGACCATCCCCAGAATTGTTCTGGCCAGGGATTCTTCTTCTTCTTCTTCATTTTTCCTAAAGAACTGTTCGGATTCAGGGTTCATCCGCAGGATGACCATCCCCAGAATTGTTCTGGCCAGGGATTCTTCTTCTTCTTCTTCATTTTTCTTCCAGAACTGTTCGGATTCTGGGTTCATCCACAGGATGACCATCCCCAGAATTGTTCTGGCAAGGGATTCTTTTTCTTCTTCTTCATTTTTCTTCCAGAACTGTTCGGATTCTTGGTTCATCCACAGGATGACCAGCCCCAGAATTGTTTTGGCCAGGGATTCTTCTTCTTCTTCTTCATTTTTCTTCCAGAACTGTTCGGATTCTTGGTTCATCCGCAGGATGACCATCCCCAGAATTGTTCTGGCCAGAGTTTCTTCTTCTTCTTCTTCATTCTTGTTCCAGAACTGTTCGGATTCCTGGTTCATCCACAGGATGACCAGCCCCAGAATTATTCTGGCCAGGGATTCTTCTTCTTCTTCTTCATATTTCCTAAAGAACTGTTCGGATTCTTGGTTCATCCACAGGATGACCAGCCCAAGAATTGTTCTGGCCAGGGATTCTTCTTCTTCTTCTTCATTTTTCTTCCAGAACTGTTCGGATTCTGGGTTCATCCACAGGATGACCATCCCCAGAATTGTTCTGGCCAGGGAATCTTCTTCTTCTTCTTCATTTTTCTTCCAGAACTGTTCGGATTCTGGGTTCATCCGCAGGATGACCATCCCCAGAATTGTTCTGGCAAGGGATTCTTTTTCTTCTTCTTCATTTTTCTTCCAGAACTGTTCGGATTCTTGGTTCATCCGCAGGTTGACCATCCCCAGAATTGTTCTGGCCATAGTTTCTTCTTCTTCTTATTCATTTTTCTTCCAGAACTGTTCGGATCCTGGGTTCATCCACAGGATGACCAGCCCCAGAATTGTTCTGGCCAGGGATTCTTCTTCTACTTCTTCATTTTTCTTCCAGAACTATTCGGATTCTTGGTTCATCCACGGGACGACCAGCCCCAGGATTGTTCTGGGCAGGGATTCTTCTTCTTCTTCTTCATTTTTCTTCCAGAACTGTTCGGATTCTGCGTTCATCCGCAGGATGACCATCCCCAGAATTGTTCTGGCCAGGGTTTCTTCTTCTTCTTCCTAATTTTTCTTCCAGAACTGTTCGGATTCTGGGTTCATCCGCAGGATGACCATCCCCAGAATTGTTCTGGCAAGGGATTCTTTTTCTTCTTCTTCATTTTTCTTCCAGAACTGTTCGGATTCTTGGTTCATCCGCAGGTTGACCATCCCCAGAATTGTTCTGGCCATAGTTTCTTCTTCTTCTTATTCATTTTTCTTCCAGAACTGTTCGGATCCTGGGTTCATCCACAGGATGACCAGCCCCAGAATTGTTCTGGCCAGGGATTCTTCTTCTACTTCTTCATTTTTCTTCCAGAACTATTCGGATTCTTGGTTCATCCACGGGACGACCAGCCCCAGGATTGTTCTGGGCAGGGATTCTTCTTCTTCTTCTTCATTTTTCTTCCAGAACTGTTCGGATTCTGGGTTCATCCGCAGGATGACCATCCCCAGAATTGTTCTGGCCAGGGTTTCTTCTTCTTCTTCCTAATTTTTCTTCCAGAACTGTTCGGATTCTGGGTTCATCCACAGGATGACCATCCCCAGAATTGTTCTGGCCAGAGATTCTTCTTCTTCTTCTTTATTTTTTCTCCAGAACTGTTCGGATTCTGGGTTCATCCACAGGATGACCAGCCCCAGAATTGTTCTGGTCAGAGAATCTTCTTCTTCTTCTTCATTTTTCTTAAAGAATTGTTCGGATTCTGGGTTCATCCAGAGGATGATCATCCCCAGAATTGTTTTGGCCAGGGATTCTTCTTCTTCTTCATTTTTCTTCCAGAACTGTTCGGATTCTGGGTTCATCCACAGGATGACCATCCCCAGAATTGTTCTGGCCAGGGATTCTTCTCGTTCTTCCTAATTTTTCTTCCAGAACTGTTCGAATTCTGGGTTCATCCACAGGATGATCATCCCCAGAATTGTTCTGGCCAGGGATTCTTCTTGTTCTTCCTAATTTTTCTTGCAGAACTGTTCGAATTATGGGTTCATCCACAGGATGATCATCCCCAGAATTTTTTTGGCCAGGGATTCTTCTTCTTCTTCTTCATTTTTCTTCCAGAACTGTTCGGATTCTGGGTTCATCCAGAGGATGACCATCCCCAGAATTGTTCTGGCCAGGGATTCTTCTTCTTCTTCTTCATTTTTCCTAAAGAACTGTTCGGATTCTGAGTTCATCCGCAGGATGACCATCCCCAGAATTGTTCTGGCCAGGGATTCTTTTTCTTCTTCTTCATTTTTCTTCCAGAACTGTTCGGATTCTGGGTTCATCCGCAGGATGACCATCCCCAGAATTGTTCTGGCCAGGGTTTCTTCTTCTTCTTCCTAATTTTTCTTCCAGAACTGTTCGGATTCTGGGTTCATCCGCAGGATGACCATCCCCAGAATTGTTCTGGCCAGGGATTCTTCTTCTTCTTCTTCATTTTTCTTCCAGGACTGTTCGGATTCAGGGTTCATCCGCAGGATGACCATCCCCAGAATTGTTCTGGCCAGGGATTCTTTTTCTTCTTCTTAATTTTTCTTCCAGAACTGTTCGGATTCTGGGTTCATCCGCAGGATGACCATCCCCAGAATTGTTCTGGCCAGGGTTTCTTCTTCTTCTTCCTAATTTTTCTTCCAGAACTGTTCGGATTCTGGGTTCATCCACAGGATGACCATCCCCAGAATTGTTCTGGCCAGAGATTCTTCTTCTTCTTCTTTATTTTTTCTCCAGAACTGTTCGGATTCTGGGTTCATCCACAGGATGACCAGCCCCAGAATTGTTCTGGTCAGAGAATCTTCTTCTTCTTCTTCATTTTTCTTAAAGAATTGTTCGGATTCTGGGTTCATCCAGAGGATGATCATCCCCAGAATTGTTTTGGCCAGGGATTCTTCTTCTTCTTCATTTTTCTTCCAGAACTGTTCGGATTCTGGGTTCATCCACAGGATGACCATCCCCAGAATTGTTCTGGCCAGGGATTCTTCTCGTTCTTCCTAATTTTTCTTCCAGAACTGTTCGAATTCTGGGTTCATCCACAGGATGATCATCCCCAGAACTGTTTTGGCCAGGGATTCTTCTTCTTCATTTTTCTTCCAGAACTGTTCGGATTATGGGTTCATCCACAGGATGACCATCCCCAGAATTGTTCTGGCCATGGTTTCTTCTTCTTCTTCTTCATTTTTCCTAAAGAACTGTTCGGATTCTGAGTTCATCCGCAGGATGACCATCCCCAGAATTGTTCTGTCCAGAGATTCTTCTTCTTCTTCTTCATTTTTCTTCCAGAACTGTTCGGATTCTGGGTTCATCCGCAGGATGACCATCCCCAGAATTGTTCTGGCCAGGGATTCTTCTTCTTCTTCTTCATTTTTCCTAAAGAACTGTTCGGATTCAGGGTTCATCCGCAGGATGACCATCCCCAGAATTGTTCTGGCCAGGGATTCTTCTTCTTCTTCTTCATTTTTCTTCCAGAACTGTTCGGATTCTGGGTTCATCCACAGGATGACCATCCCCAGAATTGTTCTGGCAAGGGATTCTTTTTCTTCTTCTTCATTTTTCTTCCAGAACTGTTCGGATTCTTGGTTCATCCACAGGATGACCAGCCCCAGAATTGTTTTGGCCAGGGATTCTTCTTCTTCTTCTTCATTTTTCTTCCAGAACTGTTCGGATTCTTGGTTCATCCGCAGGATGACCATCCCCAGAATTGTTCTGGCCAGAGTTTCTTCTTCTTCTTCTTCATTCTTGTTCCAGAACTGTTCGGATTCCTGGTTCATCCACAGGATGACCAGCCCCAGAATTATTCTGGCCAGGGATTCTTCTTCTTCTTCTTCATATTTCCTAAAGAACTGTTCGGATTCTTGGTTCATCCACAGGATGACCAGCCCAAGAATTGTTCTGGCCAGGGATTCTTCTTCTTCTTCTTCATTTTTCTTCCAGAACTGTTCGGATTCTGGGTTCATCCACAGGATGACCATCCCCAGAATTGTTCTGGCCAGGGAATCTTCTTCTTCTTCTTCATTTTTCTTCCAGAACTGTTCGGATTCTGGGTTCATCCGCAGGATGACCATCCCCAGAATTGTTCTGGCAAGGGATTCTTTTTCTTCTTCTTCATTTTTCTTCCAGAACTGTTCGGATTCTTGGTTCATCCGCAGGTTGACCATCCCCAGAATTGTTCTGGCCATAGTTTCTTCTTCTTCTTATTCATTTTTCTTCCAGAACTGTTCGGATCCTGGGTTCATCCACAGGATGACCAGCCCCAGAATTGTTCTGGCCAGGGATTCTTCTTCTACTTCTTCATTTTTCTTCCAGAACTATTCGGATTCTTGGTTCATCCACGGGACGACCAGCCCCAGGATTGTTCTGGGCAGGGATTCTTCTTCTTCTTCTTCATTTTTCTTCCAGAACTGTTCGGATTCTGCGTTCATCCGCAGGATGACCATCCCCAGAATTGTTCTGGCCAGGGATTCTTCTTCTTCTTCTTCATTTTTCCTAAAGAACTGTTCGGAGTCTGAGTTCATCCGCAGGATGACCATCCCCAGAATTGTTCTGGCCAGGGATTCTTCTTCTTCTTCTTCATTTTTCTTCCAGAACTGTTCGGATTCTGGGTTCATCCGCAGGATGACCATCCCAAGAATTGTTCTGGCCAGGGATTCTTCTTCATCTTCTTCATTTTTCTTCCAGAACTGTTCGTATTTTCGGTTCATCCACAGTATGATCATCCCCAGAATTGTTCTGGTCAGGGATTCTTCTGGTTCTTGTTAATTTCTCTTCCAGAACTGTTCGGATTCTGGGATCATCCACAGGATTATCATCCCCAGAATTGTTTTGGCCAGGGATTCTTCTTCTTCTTCTTCATTTTTCTTCCATAACTGTTCGGATTCTGGGTTCATCCACAGGATGACCATCCCCAGAATTGTTCTGGCCAGGGATTCTTCTTGTTCTTCCTAATTTTTCTTCCAGAACTGTTCGTATTCTGGGTTCGTCCAGAGGATGACCATCCCCAGAATTGTTCTGGCCAGAGATTCTTCTTCTTCTTCTTTATTTTTTCTCCAGAACTGTTCGGATTCTGGGTTCATCCACAGGATGACCAGCCCCAGAATTGTTCTGGCCAGAGTTTCTTCTTCTTCTTCTTCATTTTTCTTCCAGAATTGTTCGGATTCTGGGTTCATCCACAGGATGACCAGCCCCAGAATTGTTCTGGCCAGGGATTCTTCTTCTTCTTCTTCATTTTTCCTAAAGAACTGTTCGGATTCTTGGTTCATCCACAGGATGACCATCCCCAGAATTGTTTTGGCCGGGGTTTCTTCTTCTTCTTCTTCAGTCTTCTTCCAGAACTGTTCGGATTCTTGGTTCATCCACAGGATGACCAGCCCCAGAATTGTTCTGGCCAGGGATTCTTCTTCTACTTCTTCATTTTTCTTCCAGAACTATTCGGATTCTTGGTTCATCCACGGGATGACCAGCCCCAGGATTGTTCTGGCCAGGGATTCTTCTTCTTCTTCTTCATTTTTCTTCCAGAACTGTTCGGATTCAGGGTTCATCCGCAGGATGACCAGCCCCAGAATTGTTCTGGCCAGGGATTCTTCTTCTTCTTCTTCATTTTTCCTAAAGAACTGTTCGGAGTCTGAGTTCATCCGCAGGATGACCATCCCCAGAATTGTTCTGGCCAGGGATTCTTCTTCTTCTTCTTCATTTTTCTTCCAGAACTGTTCGGATTCTGGGTTCATCCGCAGGATGACCATCCCAAGAATTGTTCTGGCCAGGGATTCTTCTTCATCTTCTTCATTTTTCTTCCAGAACTGTTCGGATTCTTGGTTCATCCACAGGATGACCAGCCCCAGAATTGTTCTGGCCAGGGATTCTTCTTCTTCTTCTTCATTTTTCCTAAAGAACTGTTCGGATTCTGAGTTCATCCGCAGGATGACCATCCCCAGAATTGTTCTGGCCAGGGATTTTTCTTCTTCTTAATTTTTCTTCCAGAACTGTTCGGATTCTGGGTTCATCCACAGGATGACCATCTCCAGAATTGTTTTGGCCAGGGATTCTTCTTCTTCTTCTTCATTTTTCCTCCAGAACTGTTCGGATTCTTGGTTCATCCACAGGATGACCAGCCCCAGAATTGTTCTGGCCAGAGTTTCTTCTTCTTCTTCTTCATTTTTCTTCCAGAACTGTTCGGATTCTGGGTTCATCCAGAGGATGATCATCCCCAGAATTGTTTTGGCCAGGGATTCTTCTTCTTCTTCTTCATTTTTCTTCCAGAACTGTTCGGATTCTGGGTTCATCCACAGGATGACCATCCCCAGAATTGTTCTGGCCAGGGATTCTTCTTGTTCTTCATAATTTTTCTTGCAGAACTGTTCGAATTATGGGTTCATCCACAGGATGATCATCCCCAGAATTTTTTTGGCCAGGGATTCTTCTTCTTCATTTTTCTTCCAGAACTGCTCGGATTCTGGGTTCATCCACAGGATGACCATCCCCAGAATTGTTCTGGCCGGAGATTCTTCTACTTCTTCTTCATTTTTCTTCCAGAACTGTTCGGATTCTGAGTTCATCCGCAGGATGACCATCCCCAGAATTGTTCTGGCCAGAGATTCTTCATCTTCTTCTTCATTTTTCTTCCAGAACTGTTCGGATTCTGGGTTCATCCGCAGGATGACCATCCCCAGAATTGTTCTGGCCAGGGATTCTTCTTCTTCTTCTTCATTTTTCTTCCAGAACTGTTCGGATTCTGGGTTCATCCACAGGATGACCATCCCCAGAATTGTTCTGGCCAGGGATTCTTCTTCTTCTTCTTCATTTTTCTTCCAGAACTGTTCGGATTCTTGGTTCATCCACAGGATGACCAGCCCCAGAATTGTTCTGGCCAGGGATTCTTCTTCTTCTTCTTCATTTTTCCTAAAGAACTGTTCGGATTCTGAGTTCATCCGCAGGATGACCAGCCCCAGAATTGTTCTGGCCAGGGATTTTTCTTCTTCTTAATTTTTCTTCCAGAACTGTTCGGATTCTGGGTTCATCCACAGGATGACCATCTCCAGAATTGTTTTGGCCAGGGATTCTTCTTCTTCTTCTTCATATTTCTTCCAGAACTGTTCGGATTCTTGGTTCATCCACAGGATGATCAGCCCCAGAATTGTTCTGGCCAGGGATTCTTCTTCTTCTTCTTCATATTTCCTAAAGAACTGTTCGGATTCTTGGTTCATCCACAGGATGACCATCCCCAGAATTGTTCTGGCCAGAGATTCTTCATCTTCTTCTTCATTTTTCTTCCAGAACTGTTCGGATTCTGGGTTCATCCGCAGGATGACCATCCCCAGAATTGTTCTGGCCAGGGATTCTTCTTCTTCTTCTTCATTTTTCCTAAAGAACTGTTCGGATTCTGAGTTCATCCGCAGGATGACCATCCCCAGAATTGTTCTGGCCAGGGATTCTTCTTCTTCTTCTTCACTTTTCTTCCAGAACTGTTCGGATTCTGGGTTCATCCACAGGATGACCATCCCCAGAATTGTTCTGGCCAGGGATTCTTCTTCTTCTTCTTCATTTTTCTTCCAGAACTGTTCGGATTCTTGGTTCATCCACAGGATGACCAGCCCCAGAATTGTTCTGGTCAGGGATTCTTCTTCTTTTTCTTCATTTCTCTTCCACAACTGTTCGGATTCTGGGTTCATCCACAGGATGACCATCCCCAGAATTGTTCTGGCCAGAGATTCTTCTTCTTCTTCTCTATTTTTTCTCCAGAACTGTTCGGATTCTGGGTTCATCCACAGGATGACCATCCCCAGAATTGTTCTGGCCAGAGATCCTTCTTCTTCTTCTTTATTTTTCTTCCAGAATTGTTCGGATTCTGGGTTCATCCAGAGGATGATCATCCCCAGAATTGTTCTGGTCAGGGATTCTTCTTGTTCTTCTTCATTTTTCTTTCAGAACTGTTCGAATTCTGGGTTCATCCACAGGATGACCATCCCCAGAATTGTTTTGGCCAGTGATTCTTCTTCTTCATTTTTCTTCCAGAACTGTTCGGATTCTGGGTTCATCCACAGGATGACCATCCCCAGAATTGTTCTGGTCAGGGATTCTTCTTCTTCTTCCTAATTTTTCTTCCAGAACTGTTCGGATTCTGGGTTCATCCACAGGATGACCAGCCCCAGAATTGTTCTGGCCAGGGATTCTTCTTCTTCTTCTTCATTTTTCTTCCAGAACTGTTCGGATTCTGGGTTCATCCGCAGGATGACCAGCCCCAGAATTGTTCTAGCCAGGGATTCTTCTTCTTCTTCTTCATTTTTCCAAAGAACTGTTCGGATCGTATGTTCATCCACAGGATGATCATCCCCAGAATTGTTCTGGACAGGGATTCTTCTTCTTCTTCATCATTTTTCCTAAAGAACAGTTCGGATTCTTGGTTCATCCACAGGATGACCATCCCCAGAACTGTTTTGGCCGGGGTTTCTACTTCTTCTTCTTCAGTCTTCTTCCAGAACTGTTCGGATTCTTGGTTCATCCACAGGATGACCAGCCCCAGAATTGTTCTGGCCAGGATTCTTCTTCTACTTCTTCATTTTTCTTCCAGAACTATTCGGATTCTTGGTTCATCCACGGGATGACCAGCCCCAGGATTGTTCTGGCCAGGGATTCTTCTTCTTCTTCTTCATTTTTCTTCCAGAACTGTTCGGATTCTGGGTTCATCCGCAGGATGACCAGCCCCAGAATTGTTCTAGCCAGGGATTCTTCTTCTTCTTCTTCATTTTTCCTAAAGAACTGTTCGGAGACTGAGTTCATCCGCAGGATGACCATCCCCAGAATTGTTCTGGCCAGGGATTCTTCTTCTTCTTCTTCGTTTTTCTTCCAGAACTGTTCGGATTCTGGGTTCATCCGCAGTATGACCATCCCAAGAATTGTTCTGGCCAGGGATTCTTCTTCATCTTCTTCATTTTTCTTCCAGAACTGTTCGGATTCTTGGTTCATCCACAGGATGACCATCCCCAGAATTGTTCTGGTCAGGGATTCTTCTTCTTCTTCTTCATTTTTCCTAAAGAACTGTTCGGATTCTGAGTTCATCCGCAGGATGACCATCCCCAGAATTGTTCTGGCCAGGGATTCTTCTTCTTCTTCTTCTTCATTTTTCTTCCAGAACTGTTCGGATTCTGGGTTCATCCACAGGATGACCATCACCAGAATTGTTCTGGCCAGGGATTCTTCTTCTTCTTCTTCATTTTTCTTCCAGAACTGTTCGGATTCTTGGTTCATCCGCAGGATGATCATCCCCAGAATTGATCTGGCCAGGGATTCTTCTTCTTCTTCTTCTTCATTTTTCCTAAAGAACTGTTCGTATTTTCGGTTCATACACAGTATGATCATCACTAGAATTGTTCTGGTCAGGGATTCTTCTGGTTCTTGTTAATTTCTCTTCCAGAACTGTTCGGATTCTGGGATCATCCACAGGATGACCATCCCCAGAATTGTTTTGGCCAGGGATTCTTCTTCCTCTTCTTCATTTTTCTTCCATAACTGTTCGGATTCTGGGTTCATCCACAGGATGACCATCCCCAGAATTGTTCTGGCCAGGGATTCTTCTTGTTCTTCCTAATTTTTTTTCCAGAACTGTTCGGATTCTGGGTTCGTCCAGAGGATGACCATCCCCAGAATTGTTCTGGCCAGAGATTCTTCTTCTTCTTTTTTATTTTTTCTCCAGAACTGTTCGGATTATGGGTTCATCCACAGGATGACCATCCCCAGAATTGTTCTGGCCAGAGATTCTTCATCTTCTTCTTCATTTTTCTTCCAGAACTGTTCGGATTCTGGGTTCATCCAGAGGATGATCATCCCCAGAATTGTTTTGGCCAGGGATTCTTCTTCTTCTTCTTCATTTTTCTTCCAGAACTGTTCGGATTCTGGGTTTATCCACAGGATGACCATCCCCAGAATTGTTCTGGCCAGGGATTCTTCTTGTTCTTCCTAATTTTTCTTGCAGAACTGTTCGAATTATGGGTTCATCCACAGGATGATCATCCCCAGAATTTTTTTGGCCAGGGATTCTTCTTCTTCTTCTTCATTTTTCTTCCAGAACTGTTCGGATTCTGGGTTCATCCAGAGGATGACCATCCCCAGAATTGTTCTGGCCAGGGATTCTTCTTCTTCTTCTTCATTTTTCCTAAAGAACTGTTCGGATTCTGAGTTCATCCGCAGGATGACCATCCCCAGAATTGTTCTGGCCAGGGATTCTTTTTCTTCTTCTTCATTTTTCTTCCAGAACTGTTCGGATTCTGGGTTCATCCGCAGGATGACCATCCCCAGAATTGTTCTGGCCAGGGTTTCTTCTTCTTCTTCCTAATTTTTCTTCCAGAACTGTTCGGATTCTGGGTTCATCCGCAGGATGACCATCCCCAGAATTGTTCTGGCCAGGGATTCTTCTTCTTCTTCTTCATTTTTCTTCCAGGACTGTTCGGATTCAGGGTTCATCCGCAGGATGACCATCCCCAGAATTGTTCTGGCCAGGGATTCTTTTTCTTCTTCTTAATTTTTCTTCCAGAACTGTTCGGATTCTGGGTTCATCCGCAGGATGACCATCCCCAGAATTGTTCTGGCCAGGGTTTCTTCTTCTTCTTCCTAATTTTTCTTCCAGAACTGTTCGGATTCTGGGTTCATCCACAGGATGACCATCCCCAGAATTGTTCTGGCCAGAGATTCTTCTTCTTCTTCTTTATTTTTTCTCCAGAACTGTTCGGATTCTGGGTTCATCCACAGGATGACCAGCCCCAGAATTGTTCTGGTCAGAGAATCTTCTTCTTCTTCTTCATTTTTCTTAAAGAATTGTTCGGATTCTGGGTTCATCCAGAGGATGATCATCCCCAGAATTGTTTTGGCCAGGGATTCTTCTTCTTCTTCATTTTTCTTCCAGAACTGTTCGGATTCTGGGTTCATCCACAGGATGACCATCCCCAGAATTGTTCTGGCCAGGGATTCTTCTCGTTCTTCCTAATTTTTCTTCCAGAACTGTTCGAATTCTGGGTTCATCCACAGGATGATCATCCCCAGAACTGTTTTGGCCAGGGATTCTTCTTCTTCATTTTTCTTCCAGAACTGTTCGGATTATGGGTTCATCCACAGGATGACCATCCCCAGAATTGTTCTGGCCATGGTTTCTTCTTCTTCTTCTTCATTTTTCCTAAAGAACTGTTCGGATTCTGAGTTCATCCGCAGGATGACCATCCCCAGAATTGTTCTGTCCAGAGATTCTTCTTCTTCTTCTTCATTTTTCTTCCAGAACTGTTCGGATTCTGGGTTCATCCGCAGGATGACCATCCCCAGAATTGTTCTGGCCAGGGATTCTTCTTCTTCTTCTTCATTTTTCCTAAAGAACTGTTCGGATTCAGGGTTCATCCGCAGGATGACCATCCCCAGAATTGTTCTGGCCAGGGATTCTTCTTCTTCTTCTTCATTTTTCTTCCAGAACTGTTCGGATTCTGGGTTCATCCACAGGATGACCATCCCCAGAATTGTTCTGGCAAGGGATTCTTTTTCTTCTTCTTCATTTTTCTTCCAGAACTGTTCGGATTCTTGGTTCATCCACAGGATGACCAGCCCCAGAATTGTTTTGGCCAGGGATTCTTCTTCTTCTTCTTCATTTTTCTTCCAGAACTGTTCGGATTCTTGGTTCATCCGCAGGATGACCATCCCCAGAATTGTTCTGGCCAGAGTTTCTTCTTCTTCTTCTTCATTCTTGTTCCAGAACTGTTCGGATTCCTGGTTCATCCACAGGATGACCAGCCCCAGAATTATTCTGGCCAGGGATTCTTCTTCTTCTTCTTCATTTTTCCTAAAGAACTGTTCGGATTCTTGGTTCATCCACAGGATGACCAGCCCCAGAATTGTTCTGGCCAGGGATTCTTCTTCTTCTTCTTCATTTTTCTTCCAGAACTGTTCGGATTCTGGGTTCATCCACAGGATGACCATCCCCAGAATTGTTCTGGCCAGGGAATCTTCTTCTTCTTCTTCATTTTTCTTCCAGAACTGTTCGGATTCTGGGTTCATCCGCAGGATGACCATCCCCAGAATTGTTCTGGCAAGGGATTCTTTTTCTTCTTCTTCATTTTTCTTCCAGAACTGTTCGGATTCTTGGTTCATCCGCAGGTTGACCATCCCCAGAATTGTTCTGGCCATAGTTTCTTCTTCTTCTTATTCATTTTTCTTCCAGAACTGTTCGGATCCTGGGTTCATCCACAGGATGACCAGCCCCAGAATTGTTCTGGCCAGGGATTCTTCTTCTACTTCTTCATTTTTCTTCCAGAACTATTCGGATTCTTGGTTCATCCACGGGACGACCAGCCCCAGGATTGTTCTGGGCAGGGATTCTTCTTCTTCTTCTTCATTTTTCTTCCAGAACTGTTCGGATTCTGCGTTCATCCGCAGGATGACCATCCCCAGAATTGTTCTGGCCAGGGATTCTTCTTCTTCTTCTTCATTTTTCCTAAAGAACTGTTCGGAGTCTGAGTTCATCCGCAGGATGACCATCCCCAGAATTGTTCTGGCCAGGGATTCTTCTTCTTCTTCTTCATTTTTCTTCCAGAACTGTTCGGATTCTGGGTTCATCCGCAGGATGACCATCCCAAGAATTGTTCTGGCCAGGGATTCTTCTTCATCTTCTTCATTTTTCTTCCAGAACTGTTCGTATTTTCGGTTCATCCACAGTATGATCATCCCCAGAATTGTTCTGGTCAGGGATTCTTCTGGTTCTTGTTAATTTCTCTTCCAGAACTGTTCGGATTCTGGGATCATCCACAGGATTATCATCCCCAGAATTGTTTTGGCCAGGGATTCTTCTTCTTCTTCTTCATTTTTCTTCCATAACTGTTCGGATTCTGGGTTCATCCACAGGATGACCATCCCCAGAATTGTTCTGGCCAGGGATTCTTCTTGTTCTTCCTAATTTTTCTTCCAGAACTGTTCGTATTCTGGGTTCGTCCAGAGGATGACCATCCCCAGAATTGTTCTGGCCAGAGATTCTTCTTCTTCTTCTTTATTTTTTCTCCAGAACTGTTCGGATTCTGGGTTCATCCACAGGATGACCAGCCCCAGAATTGTTCTGGCCAGAGTTTCTTCTTCTTCTTCTTCATTTTTCTTCCAGAATTGTTCGGATTCTGGGTTCATCCACAGGATGACCAGCCCCAGAATTGTTCTGGCCAGGGATTCTTCTTCTTCTTCTTCATTTTTCCTAAAGAACTGTTCGGATTCTTGGTTCATCCACAGGATGACCATCCCCAGAATTGTTTTGGCCGGGGTTTCTTCTTCTTCTTCTTCAGTCTTCTTCCAGAACTGTTCGGATTCTTGGTTCATCCACAGGATGACCAGCCCCAGAATTGTTCTGGCCAGGGATTCTTCTTCTACTTCTTCATTTTTCTTCCAGAACTATTCGGATTCTTGGTTCATCCACGGGATGACCAGCCCCAGGATTGTTCTGGCCAGGGATTCTTCTTCTTCTTCTTCATTTTTCTTCCAGAACTGTTCGGATTCAGGGTTCATCCGCAGGATGACCAGCCCCAGAATTGTTCTGGCCAGGGATTCTTCTTCTTCTTCTTCATTTTTCCTAAAGAACTGTTCGGAGTCTGAGTTCATCCGCAGGATGACCATCCCCAGAATTGTTCTGGCCAGGGATTCTTCTTCTTCTTCTTCATTTTTCTTCCAGAACTGTTCGGATTCTGGGTTCATCCGCAGGATGACCATCCCAAGAATTGTTCTGGCCAGGGATTCTTCTTCATCTTCTTCATTTTTCTTCCAGAACTGTTCGGATTCTTGGTTCATCCACAGGATGACCAGCCCCAGAATTGTTCTGGCCAGGGATTCTTCTTCTTCTTCTTCATTTTTCCTAAAGAACTGTTCGGATTCTGAGTTCATCCGCAGGATGACCATCCCCAGAATTGTTCTGGCCAGGGATTTTTCTTCTTCTTAATTTTTCTTCCAGAACTGTTCGGATTCTGGGTTCATCCACAGGATGACCATCTCCAGAATTGTTTTGGCCAGGGATTCTTCTTCTTCTTCTTCATTTTTCCTCCAGAACTGTTCGGATTCTTGGTTCATCCACAGGATGACCAGCCCCAGAATTGTTCTGGCCAGAGTTTCTTCTTCTTCTTCTTCATTTTTCTTCCAGAACTGTTCGGATTCTGGGTTCATCCAGAGGATGATCATCCCCAGAATTGTTTTGGCCAGGGATTCTTCTTCTTCTTCTTCATTTTTCTTCCAGAACTGTTCGGATTCTGGGTTCATCCACAGGATGACCATCCCCAGAATTGTTCTGGCCAGGGATTCTTCTTGTTCTTCATAATTTTTCTTGCAGAACTGTTCGAATTATGGGTTCATCCACAGGATGATCATCCCCAGAATTTTTTTGGCCAGGGATTCTTCTTCTTCATTTTTCTTCCAGAACTGCTCGGATTCTGGGTTCATCCACAGGATGACCATCCCCAGAATTGTTCTGGCCGGAGATTCTTCTACTTCTTCTTCATTTTTCTTCCAGAACTGTTCGGATTCTGAGTTCATCCGCAGGATGACCATCCCCAGAATTGTTCTGGCCAGAGATTCTTCATCTTCTTCTTCATTTTTCTTCCAGAACTGTTCGGATTCTGGGTTCATCCGCAGGATGACCATCCCCAGAATTGTTCTGGCCAGGGATTCTTCTTCTTCTTCTTCATTTTTCTTCCAGAACTGTTCGGATTCTGGGTTCATCCACAGGATGACCATCCCCAGAATTGTTCTGGCCAGGGATTCTTCTTCTTCTTCTTCATTTTTCTTCCAGAACTGTTCGGATTCTTGGTTCATCCACAGGATGACCAGCCCCAGAATTGTTCTGGCCAGGGATTCTTCTTCTTCTTCTTCATTTTTCCTAAAGAACTGTTCGGATTCTGAGTTCATCCGCAGGATGACCAGCCCCAGAATTGTTCTGGCCAGGGATTTTTCTTCTTCTTAATTTTTCTTCCAGAACTGTTCGGATTCTGGGTTCATCCACAGGATGACCATCTCCAGAATTGTTTTGGCCAGGGATTCTTCTTCTTCTTCTTCATATTTCTTCCAGAACTGTTCGGATTCTTGGTTCATCCACAGGATGATCAGCCCCAGAATTGTTCTGGCCAGGGATTCTTCTTCTTCTTCTTCATATTTCCTAAAGAACTGTTCGGATTCTTGGTTCATCCACAGGATGACCATCCCCAGAATTGTTCTGGCCAGAGATTCTTCATCTTCTTCTTCATTTTTCTTCCAGAACTGT
The DNA here is from genome assembly GCF_024763615.1 of Phlebotomus papatasi. NCBI lineage: Eukaryota > Metazoa > Arthropoda > Insecta > Diptera > Psychodidae > Phlebotomus > Phlebotomus papatasi. The sequence goes on from NW_026604696.1 coordinate 18,457, forward strand.
TCGGATTCTGGGTTCATCCGCAGGATGACCATCCCCAGAATTGTTCTGGCCAGGGATTCTTCTTCTTCTTCTTCATTTTTCCTAAAGAACTGTTCGGATTCTGAGTTCATCCGCAGGATGACCATCCCCAGAATTGTTCTGGCCAGGGATTCTTCTTCTTCTTCTTCACTTTTCTTCCAGAACTGTTCGGATTCTGGGTTCATCCACAGGATGACCATCCCCAGAATTGTTCTGGCCAGGGATTCTTCTTCTTCTTCTTCATTTTTCTTCCAGAACTGTTCGGATTCTTGGTTCATCCACAGGATGACCAGCCCCAGAATTGTTCTGGTCAGGGATTCTTCTTCTTTTTCTTCATTTCTCTTCCACAACTGTTCGGATTCTGGGTTCATCCACAGGATGACCATCCCCAGAATTGTTCTGGCCAGAGATTCTTCTTCTTCTTCTCTATTTTTTCTCCAGAACTGTTCGGATTCTGGGTTCATCCACAGGATGACCATCCCCAGAATTGTTCTGGCCAGAGATCCTTCTTCTTCTTCTTTATTTTTCTTCCAGAATTGTTCGGATTCTGGGTTCATCCAGAGGATGATCATCCCCAGAATTGTTCTGGTCAGGGATTCTTCTTGTTCTTCTTCATTTTTCTTTCAGAACTGTTCGAATTCTGGGTTCATCCACAGGATGACCATCCCCAGAATTGTTTTGGCCAGTGATTCTTCTTCTTCATTTTTCTTCCAGAACTGTTCGGATTCTGGGTTCATCCACAGGATGACCATCCCCAGAATTGTTCTGGTCAGGGATTCTTCTTCTTCTTCCTAATTTTTCTTCCAGAACTGTTCGGATTCTGGGTTCATCCACAGGATGACCATCCCCAGAATTGTTCTGGTCAGGGATTCTTCTTCTTCTTCCTAATTTTTCTTCCAGAACTGTTCGGATTCTGGGTTCATCCACAGGATGACCAGCCCCAGAATTGTTCTAGCCAGGGATTCTTCTTCTTCTTCTTCATTTTTCCAAAGAACTGTTCGGATCCTATGTTCATCCACAGGATGATCATCCCCAGAATTGTTCTGGACAGGGATTCTTCTTCTTCTTCATCATTTTTCCTAAAGAGCAGTTCGGATTCTTGGTTCATCCACAGGATGACCATCCCCAGAACTGTTTTGGCCGGGGTTTCTACTTCTTCTTCTTCAGTCTTCTTCCAGAACTGTTCGGATTCTTGGTTCATCCACAGGATGACCAGCCCCAGAATTGTTCTGGCCAGGATTCTTCTTCTACTTCTTCATTTTTCTTCCAGAACTATTCGGATTCTTGGTTCATCCACGGGATGACCAGCCCCAGGATTGTTCTGGCCAGGGATTCTTCTTCTTCTTCTTCATTTTTCTTCCAGAACTGTTCGGATTCTGGGTTCATCCGCAGGATGACCAGCCCCAGAATTGTTCTAGCCAGGGATTCTTCTTCTTCTTCTTCATTTTTCCTAAAGAACTGTTCGGAGACTGAGTTCATCCGCAGGATGACCATCCCCAGAATTGTTCTGGCCAGGGATTCTTCTTCTTCTTCTTCGTTTTTCTTCCAGAACTGTTCGGATTCTGGGTTCATCCGCAGTATGACCATCCCAAGAATTGTTCTGGCCAGGGATTCTTCTTCATCTTCTTCATTTTTCTTCCAGAACTGTTCGGATTCTTGGTTCATCCACAGGATGACCATCCCCAGAATTGTTCTGGTCAGGGATTCTTCTTCTTCTTCTTCATTTTTCCTAAAGAACTGTTCGGATTCTGAGTTCATCCGCAGGATGACCATCCCCAGAATTGTTCTGGCCAGGGATTCTTCTTCTTCTTCTTCTTCATTTTTCTTCCAGAACTGTTCGGATTCTGGGTTCATCCACAGGATGACCATCACCAGAATTGTTCTGGCCAGGGATTCTTCTTCTTCTTCTTCATTTTTCTTCCAGAACTGTTCGGATTCTTGGTTCATCCGCAGGATGATCATCCCCAGAATTGATCTGGCCAGGGATTCTTCTTCTTCTTCTTCTTCATTTTTCCTAAAGAACTGTTCGTATTTTCGGTTCATACACAGTATGATCATCACTAGAATTGTTCTGGTCAGGGATTCTTCTGGTTCTTGTTAATTTCTCTTCCAGAACTGTTCGGATTCTGGGATCATCCACAGGATGACCATCCCCAGAATTGTTTTGGCCAGGGATTCTTCTTCCTCTTCTTCATTTTTCTTCCATAACTGTTCGGATTCTGGGTTCATCCACAGGATGACCATCCCCAGAATTGTTCTGGCCAGGGATTCTTCTTGTTCTTCCTAATTTTTTTTCCAGAACTGTTCGGATTCTGGGTTCGTCCAGAGGATGACCATCCCCAGAATTGTTCTGGCCAGAGATTCTTCTTCTTCTTTTTTATTTTTTCTCCAGAACTGTTCGGATTATGGGTTCATCCACAGGATGACCATCCCCAGAATTGTTCTGGCCAGAGATTCTTCATCTTCTTCTTCATTTTTCTTCCAGAACTGTTCGGATTCTGGGTTCATCCAGAGGATGATCATCCCCAGAATTGTTTTGGCCAGGGATTCTTCTTCTTCTTCTTCATTTTTCTTCCAGAACTGTTCGGATTCTGGGTTTATCCACAGGATGACCATCCCCAGAATTGTTCTGGCCAGGGATTCTTCTTGTTCTTCCTAATTTTTCTTGCAGAACTGTTCGAATTATGGGTTCATCCACAGGATGATCATCCCCAGAATTTTTTTGGCCAGGGATTCTTCTTCTTCTTCTTCATTTTTCTTCCAGAACTGCTCGGAATCTGGGTTCATCCACAGGATGACCATCCCCAGAATTGTTCTGGCCGGAGATTCTTCTACTTCTTCTTCATTTTTCTTCCAGAACTGTTCGGATTCTGAGTTCATCCGCAGGATGACCATCCCCAGAATTGTTCTGGCCAGAGATTCTTCATCTTCTTCTTCATTTTTCTTCCAGAACTGTTCGGATTCTGGGTTCATCCAGAGGATGACCATCCCCAGAATTGTTCTGGCCAGGGATTCTTCTTCTTCTTCTTCATTTTTCCTAAAGAACTGTTCGGATTCTGAGTTCATCCGCAGGATGACCATCCCCAGAATTGTTCTGGCCAGGGATTCTTTTTCTTCTTCTTCATTTTTCTTCCAGAACTGTTCGGATTCTGGGTTCATCCGCAGGATGACCATCCCTAGAATTGTTCTGGCCAGGGTTTCTTCTTCTTCTTCCTAATTTTTCTTCCAGAACTGTTCGGATTCTGGGTTCATCCGCAGGATGACCATCCCCAGAATTGTTCTGGCCAGGGATTCTTCTTCTTCTTCTTCATTTTTCTTCCAGGACTGTTCGGATTCAGGGTTCATCCGCAGGATGACCATCCCCAGAATTGTTCTGGCCAGGGATTCTTTTTCTTCTTCTTAATTTTTCTTCCAGAACTGTTCGGATTCTGGGTTCATCCGCAGGATGACCATCCCCAGAATTGTTCTGGCCAGGGTTTCTTCTTCTTCTTCCTAATTTTTCTTCCAGAACTGTTCGGATTCTGGGTTCATCCACAGGATGACCATCCCCAGAATTGTTCTGGCCAGAGATTCTTCTTCTTCTTCTTTATTTTTTCTCCAGAACTGTTCGGATTCTGGGTTCATCCACAGGATGACCAGCCCCAGAATTGTTCTGGCCAGAGAATCTTCTTCTTCTTCTTCATTTTTCTTAAAGAATTGTTCGGATTCTGGGTTCATCCAGAGGATGATCATCCCCAGAATTGTTTTGGCCAGGGATTCTTCTTCTTCTTCATTTTTCTTCCAGAACTGTTCGGATTCTGGGTTCATCCACAGGATGACCATCCCCAGAATTGTTCTGGCCATGGTTTCTTCTTCTTCTTCTTCATTTTTCCTAAAGAACTGTTCGGATTCTGAGTTCATCCGCAGGATGACCATCCCCAGAATTGTTCTGTCCAGAGATTCTTCTTCTTCTTCTTCATTTTTCTTCCAGAACTGTTCGGATTCTGGGTTCATCCGCAGGATGACCATCCCCAGAATTGTTCTGGCCAGGGATTCTTCTTCTTCTTCTTCATTTTTCCTAAAGAACTGTTCGGATTCAGGGTTCATCCGCAGGATGACCATCCCCAGAATTGTTCTGGCCAGGGATTCTTCTTCTTCTTCTTCATTTTTCTTCCAGAACTGTTCGGATTCTGGGTTCATCCACAGGATGACCATCCCCAGAATTGTTCTGGCAAGGGATTCTTTTTCTTCTTCTTCATTTTTCTTCCAGAACTGTTCGGATTCTTGGTTCATCCACAGGATGACCAGCCCCAGAATTGTTTTGGCCAGGGATTCTTCTTCTTCTTCTTCATTTTTCTTCCAGAACTGTTCGGATTCTTGGTTCATCCGCAGGATGACCATCCCCAGAATTGTTCTGGCCAGAGTTTCTTCTTCTTCTTCTTCATTCTTGTTCCAGAACTGTTCGGATTCCTGGTTCATCCACAGGATGACCAGCCCCAGAATTATTCTGGCCAGGGATTCTTCTTCTTCTTCTTCATTTTTCCTAAAGAACTGTTCGGATTCTTGGTTCATCCACAGGATGACCAGCCCCAGAATTGTTCTGGCCAGGGATTCTTCTTCTTCTTCTTCATTTTTCTTCCAGAACTGTTCGGATTCTGGGTTCATCCACAGGATGACCATCCCCAGAATTGTTCTGGCCAGGGAATCTTCTTCTTCTTCTTCATTTTTCTTCCAGAACTGTTCGGATTCTGGGTTCATCCGCAGGATGACCATCCCCAGAATTGTTCTGGCAAGGGATTCTTTTTCTTCTTCTTCATTTTTCTTCCAGAACTGTTCGGATTCTTGGTTCATCCGCAGGTTGACCATCCCCAGAATTGTTCTGGCCATAGTTTCTTCTTCTTCTTATTCATTTTTCTTCCAGAACTGTTCGGATCCTGGGTTCATCCACAGGATGACCAGCCCCAGAATTGTTCTGGCCAGGGATTCTTCTTCTACTTCTTCATTTTTCTTCCAGAACTATTCGGATTCTTGGTTCATCCACGGGACGACCAGCCCCAGGATTGTTCTGGGCAGGGATTCTTCTTCTTCTTCTTCATTTTTCTTCCAGAACTGTTCGGATTCTGCGTTCATCCGCAGGATGACCAGCCCCAGAATTGTTCTGGCCAGGGATTCTTCTTCTTCTTCTTCATTTTTCCTAAAGAACTGTTCGGAGTCTGAGTTCATCCGCAGGATGACCATCCCCAGAATTGTTCTGGCCAGGGATTCTTCTTCTTCTTCTTCATTTTTCTTCCAGAACTGTTCGGATTCTGGGTTCATCCGCAGGATGACCATCCCAAGAATTGTTCTGGCCAGGGATTCTTCTTCATCTTCTTCATTTTTCTTCCAGAACTGTTCGTATTTTCGGTTCATCCACAGTATGATCATCCCCAGAATTGTTCTGGTCAGGGATTCTTCTGGTTCTTGTTAATTTCTCTTCCAGAACTGTTCGGATTCTGGGATCATCCACAGGATTATCATCCCCAGAATTGTTTTGGCCAGGGATTCTTCTTCTTCTTCTTCATTTTTCTTCCATAACTGTTCGGATTCTGGGTTCATCCATAGGATGACCATCCCCAGAATTGTTCTGGCCAGGGATTCTTCTTGTTCTTCCTAATTTTTCTTCCAGAACTGTTCGTATTCTGGGTTCGTCCAGAGGATGACCATCCCCAGAATTGTTCTGGCCAGAGATTCTTCTTCTTCTTCTTTATTTTTTCTCCAGAACTGTTCGGATTCTGGGTTCATCCACAGGATGACCAGCCCCAGAATTGTTCTGGCCAGAGTTTCTTCTTCTTCTTCTTCATTTTTCTTCCAGAATTGTTCGGATTCTGGGTTCATCCACAGGATGACCAGCCCCAGAATTGTTCTGGCCAGGGATTCTTCTTCTTCTTCTTCATTTTTCCTAAAGAACTGTTCGGATTCTTGGTTCATCCACAGGATGACCATCCCCAGAATTGTTTTGGCCGGGGTTTCTTCTTCTTCTTCTTCAGTCTTCTTCCAGAACTGTTCGGATTCTTGGTTCATCCACAGGATGACCAGCCCCAGAATTGTTCTGGCCAGGGATTCTTCTTCTACTTCTTCATTTTTCTTCCAGAACTATTCGGATTCTTGGTTCATCCACGGGATGACCAGCCCCAGGATTGTTCTGGCCAGGGATTCTTCTTCATCTTCTTCATTTTTCTTCCAGAACTGTTCGGATTCAGGGTTCATCCGCAGGATGACCAGCCCCAGAATTGTTCTGGCCAGGGATTCTTCTTCTTCTTCTTCATTTTTCCTAAAGAACTGTTCGGAGTCTGAGTTCATCCGCAGGATGACCATCCCCAGAATTGTTCTGGCCAGGGATTCTTCTTCTTCTTCTTCATTTTTCTTCCAGAACTGTTCGGATTCTGGGTTCATCCGCAGGATGACCATCCCAAGAATTGTTCTGGCCAGGGATTCTTCTTCATCTTCTTCATTTTTCTTCCAGAACTGTTCGGATTCTTGGTTCATCCACAGGATGACCAGCCCCAGAATTGTTCTGGCCAGGGATTCTTCTTCTTCTTCTTCATTTTTCCTAAAGAACTGTTCGGATTCTGAGTTCATCCGCAGGATGACCATCCCCAGAATTGTTCTGGCCAGGGATTTTTCTTCTTCTTAATTTTTCTTCCAGAACTGTTCGGATTCTGGGTTCATCCACAGGATGACCATCTCCAGAATTGTTTTGGCCAGGGATTCTTCTTCTTCTTCTTCATTTTTCTTCCAGAACTGTTCGGATTCTTGGTTCATCCACAGGATGACCAGCCCCAGAATTGTTCTGGCCAGAGTTTCTTCTTCTTCTTCTTCATTTTTCTTCCAGAACTGTTCGGATTCTGGGTTCATCCAGAGGATGATCATCCCCAGAATTGTTTTGGCCAGGGATTCTTCTTCTTCTTCTTCATTTTTCTTCCAGAACTGTTCGGATTCTGGGTTCATCCACAGGATGACCATCCCCAGAATTGTTCTGGCCAGGGATTCTTCTTGTTCTTCCTAATTTTTCTTGCAGAACTGTTCGAATTATGGGTTCATCCACAGGATGATCATCCCCAGAATTTTTTTGGCCAGGGATTCTTCTTCTTCATTTTTCTTCCAGAACTGCTCGGATTCTGGGTTCATCCACAGGATGACCATCCCCAGAATTGTTCTGGCCGGAGATTCTTCTACTTCTTCTTCATTTTTCTTCCAGAACTGTTCGGATTCTGAGTTCATCCGCAGGATGACCATCCCCAGAATTGTTCTGGCCAGAGATTCTTCATCTTCTTCTTCATTTTTCTTCCAGAACTGTTCGGATTCTGGGTTCATCCGCAGGATGACCATCCCCAGAATTGTTCTGGCCAGGGATTCTTCTTCTTCTTCTTCATTTTTCTTCCAGAACTGTTCGGATTCTGGGTTCATCCACAGGATGACCATCCCCAGAATTGTTCTGGCCAGGGATTCTTCTTCTTCTTCTTCATTTTTCTTCCAGAACTGTTCGGATTCTTGGTTCATCCACAGGATGACCAGCCCCAGAATTGTTCTGGCCAGGGATTCTTCTTCTTCTTCTTCATTTTTCCTAAAGAACTGTTCGGATTCTGAGTTCATCCGCAGGATGACCAGCCCCAGAATTGTTCTGGCCAGGGATTTTTCTTCTTCTTAATTTTTCTTCCAGAACTGTTCGGATTCTGGGTTCATCCGCAGGATGACCATCTCCAGAATTGTTTTAGCCAGGGATTCTTCTTCTTCTTCTTCATATTTCTTCCAGAACTGTTCGGATTCTTGGTTCATCCACAGGATGATCAGCCCCAGAATTGTTCTGGCCAGGGATTCTTCTTCTTCTTCTTCATATTTCCTAAAGAACTGTTCGGATTCTTGGTTCATCCACAGGATGACCATCCCCAGAATTGTTCTGGCCAGAGATTCTTCATCTTCTTCTTCATTTTTCTTCCAGAACTGTTCCGATTCTGGGTTCATCCGCAGGATGACCATCCCCAGAATTGTTCTGGCCAGGGATTCGTCTTCTTCTTCTTCATTTTTCCTAAAGAACTGTTCGGATTCTGAGTTCATCCGCAGGATGACCATCCCCAGAATTGTTCTGGCCAGGGATTCTTCTTCTTCTTCTTCACTTTTCTTCCAGAACTGTTCGGATTCTGGGTTCATCCACAGGATGACCATCCCCAGAATTGTTCTGGCCAGGGATTCTTCTTCTTCTTCTTCATTTTTCTTCCAGAACTGTTCGGATTCTTGGTTCATCCACAGGATGACCAGCCCCAGAATTGTTCTGGTCAGGGATTCTTCTTCTTTTTCTTCATTTCTCTTCCACAACTGTTCGGATTCTGGGTTCATCCACAGGATGACCATCCCCAGAATTGTTCTGGCCAGAGATTCTTCTTCTTCTTCTCTATTTTTTCTCCAGAACTGTTCGGATTCTGGGTTCATCCACAGGATGACCATCCCCAGAATTGTTCTGGCCAGAGATCCTTCTTCTTCTTCTTTATTTTTCTTCCAGAATTGTTCGGATTCTGGGTTCATCCAGAGGATGATCATCCCCAGAATTGTTCTGGTCAGGGATTCTTCTTGTTCTTCTTAATTTTTCTTTCAGAACTGTTCGAATTCTGGGTTCATCCACAGGATGACCATCCCCAGAATTGTTTTGGCCAGTGATTCTTCTTCTTCATTTTTCTTCCAGAACTGTTCGGATTCTGGGTTCATCCACAGGATGACCATCCCCAGAATTGTTCTGGTCAGGGATTCTTCTTCTTCTTCCTAATTTTTCTTCCAGAACTGTTCGGATTCTGGGTTCATCCACAGGATGACCAGCCCCAGAATTGTTCTGGCCAGGGATTCTTCTTCTTCTTCTTCATTTTTCTTCCAGAACTGTTCGGATTCTTGGTTCATCCGCGGGATGATCATCCCCAGAATTGTTCAGGCCAGGGATTCTTCTTCTTCTTCTTCATTTTTCCAAAGAACTGTTCGGATCCTATGTTCATCCACAGGATGATCATCCCCAGAATTGTTCTGGCCAGGGATTCTTCTTCTTCTTCTTCATTTTTCCTAAAGAACAGTTCGGATTCTTGGTTCATCCACAGGATGACCATCCCCAGAACTGTTTTGGCCGGGGTTTCTACTTCTTCTTCTTCAGTCTTCTTCCAGAACTGTTCGGATTCTTGGTTCATCCACAGGATGACCAGCCCCAGAATTGTTCTGGCCAGGATTCTTCTTCTACTTCTTCATTTTTCTTCCAGAACTATTCGGATTCTTGGTTCATCCACGGGATGACCAGCCCCAGGATTGTTCTGGCCAGGGATTCTTCTTCTTCTTCTTCATTTTTCTTCCAGAACTGTTCGGATTCTGGGTTCATCCGCAGGATGACCAGCCCCAGAATTGTTCTAGCCAGGGATTCTTCTTCTTCTTCATTTTTCCTAAAGAACTGTTCGGAGACTGAGTTCATCCGCAGGATGACCATCCCCAGAATTGTTCTGGCCAGGGATTCTTCTTCTTCTTCTTCGTTTTTCTTCCAGAACTGTTCGGATTCTTGGTTCATCCGCAGGATGACCATCCCAAGAATTGTTCTGGCCAGGGATTCTTCTTCATCTTCTTCATTTTTCTTCCAGAACTGTTCGGATTCTTGGTTCATCCACAGGATGACCATCCCCAGAATTGTTCTGGTCAGGGATTCTTCTTCTTCTTCTTCATTTTTCCTAAAGAACTGTTCGGATTCTGAGTTCATCCGCAGGATGACCATCCCCAGAATTGTTCTGGCCAGGGATTCTTCTTCTTCTTCTTCTTCATTTTTCTTCCAGAACTGTTCGGATTCTGGGTTCATCCACAGGATGACCATCACCAGAATTGTTCTGGCCAGGGATTCTTCTTCTTCTTCTTCATTTTTCTTCCAGAACTGTTCGGATTCTTGGTTCATCCGCAGGATGATCATCCCCAGAATTGATCTGGCCAGGGATTCTTCTTCTTCTTCTTCTTCATTTTTCCTAAAGAACTGTTCGTATTTTCGGTTCATCCACAGTATGATCATCACCAGAATTGTTCTGGTCAGGGATTCTTCTGGTTCTTGTTAATTTCTCTTCCAGAACTGTTCGGATTCTGGGATCATCCACAGGATGACCATCCCCAGAATTGTTTTGGCCAGGGATTCTTCTTCTTCTTCTTCATTTTTCTTCCATAACTGTTCGGATTCTGGGTTCATCCACAGGATGACCATCCCCAGAATTGTTCTGGCCAGGGATTCTTCTTGTTCTTCCTAATTTTTTTTCCAGAACTGTTCGGATTCTGGGTTCGTCCAGAGGATGACCATCCCCAGAATTGTTCTGGCCAGAGATTCTTCTTCTTCTTTTTTATTTTTTCTCCAGAACTGTTCGGATTATGGGTTCATCCACAGGATGACCATCCCCAGAATTGTTCTGGCCAGAGATTCTTCATCTTCTTCTTCATTTTTCTTCCAGAACTGTTCGGATTCTGGGTTCATCCAGAGGATGATCATCCCCAGAATTGTTTTGGCCAGGGATTCTTCTTCTTCTTCTTCATTTTTCTTCCAGAACTGTTCGGATTCTGGGTTTATCCACAGGATGACCATCCCCAGAATTGTTCTGGCCAGGGATTCTTCTTGTTCTTCCTAATTTTTCTTGCAGAACTGTTCGAATTATGGGTTCATCCACAGGATGATCATCCCCAGAATTTTTTTGGCCAGGGATTCTTCTTCTTCTTCTTCATTTTTCTTCCAGAACTGCTCGGAATCTGGGTTCATCCACAGGATGACCATCCCCAGAATTGTTCTGGCCGGAGATTCTTCTACTTCTTCTTCATTTTTCTTCCAGAACTGTTCGGATTCTGAGTTCATCCGCAGGATGACCATCCCCAGAATTGTTCTGGCCAGAGATTCTTCATCTTCTTCTTCATTTTTCTTCCAGAACTGTTCGGATTCTGGGTTCATCCAGAGGATGACCATCCCCAGAATTGTTCTGGCCAGGGATTCTTCTTCTTCTTCTTCATTTTTCCTAAAGAACTGTTCGGATTCTGAGTTCATCCGCAGGATGACCATCCCCAGAATTGTTCTGGCCAGGGATTCTTTTTCTTCTTCTTCATTTTTCTTCCAGAACTGTTCGGATTCTGGGTTCATCCGCAGGATGACCATCCCTAGAATTGTTCTGGCCAGGGTTTCTTCTTCTTCTTCCTAATTTTTCTTCCAGAACTGTTCGGATTCTGGGTTCATCCGCAGGATGACCATCCCCAGAATTGTTCTGGCCAGGGATTCTTCTTCTTCTTCTTCATTTTTCTTCCAGGACTGTTCGGATTCAGGGTTCATCCGCAGGATGACCATCCCCAGAATTGTTCTGGCCAGGGATTCTTTTTCTTCTTCTTAATTTTTCTTCCAGAACTGTTCGGATTCTGGGTTCATCCGCAGGATGACCATCCCCAGAATTGTTCTGGCCAGGGTTTCTTCTTCTTCTTCCTAATTTTTCTTCCAGAACTGTTCGGATTCTGGGTTCATCCACAGGATGACCATCCCCAGAATTGTTCTGGCCAGAGATTCTTCTTCTTCTTCTTTATTTTTTCTCCAGAACTGTTCGGATTCTGGGTTCATCCACAGGATGACCAGCCCCAGAATTGTTCTGGCCAGAGAATCTTCTTCTTCTTCTTCATTTTTCTTAAAGAATTGTTCGGATTCTGGGTTCATCCAGAGGATGATCATCCCCAGAATTGTTTTGGCCAGGGATTCTTCTTCTTCTTCATTTTTCTTCCAGAACTGTTCGGATTCTGGGTTCATCCACAGGATGACCATCCCCAGAATTGTTCTGGCCATGGTTTCTTCTTCTTCTTCTTCATTTTTCCTAAAGAACTGTTCGGATTCTGAGTTCATCCGCAGGATGACCATCCCCAGAATTGTTCTGTCCAGAGATTCTTCTTCTTCTTCTTCATTTTTCTTCCAGAACTGTTCGGATTCTGGGTTCATCCGCAGGATGACCATCCCCAGAATTGTTCTGGCCAGGGATTCTTCTTCTTCTTCTTCATTTTTCCTAAAGAACTGTTCGGATTCAGGGTTCATCCGCAGGATGACCATCCCCAGAATTGTTCTGGCCAGGGATTCTTCTTCTTCTTCTTCATTTTTCTTCCAGAACTGTTCGGATTCTGGGTTCATCCACAGGATGACCATCCCCAGAATTGTTCTGGCAAGGGATTCTTTTTCTTCTTCTTCATTTTTCTTCCAGAACTGTTCGGATTCTTGGTTCATCCACAGGATGACCAGCCCCAGAATTGTTTTGGCCAGGGATTCTTCTTCTTCTTCTTCATTTTTCTTCCAGAACTGTTCGGATTCTTGGTTCATCCGCAGGATGACCATCCCCAGAATTGTTCTGGCCAGAGTTTCTTCTTCTTCTTCTTCATTCTTGTTCCAGAACTGTTCGGATTCCTGGTTCATCCACAGGATGACCAGCCCCAGAATTATTCTGGCCAGGGATTCTTCTTCTTCTTCTTCATTTTTCCTAAAGAACTGTTCGGATTCTTGGTTCATCCACAGGATGACCAGCCCCAGAATTGTTCTGGCCAGGGATTCTTCTTCTTCTTCTTCATTTTTCTTCCAGAACTGTTCGGATTCTGGGTTCATCCACAGGATGACCATCCCCAGAATTGTTCTGGCCAGGGAATCTTCTTCTTCTTCTTCATTTTTCTTCCAGAACTGTTCGGATTCTGGGTTCATCCGCAGGATGACCATCCCCAGAATTGTTCTGGCAAGGGATTCTTTTTCTTCTTCTTCATTTTTCTTCCAGAACTGTTCGGATTCTTGGTTCATCCGCAGGTTGACCATCCCCAGAATTGTTCTGGCCATAGTTTCTTCTTCTTCTTATTCATTTTTCTTCCAGAACTGTTCGGATCCTGGGTTCATCCACAGGATGACCAGCCCCAGAATTGTTCTGGCCAGGGATTCTTCTTCTACTTCTTCATTTTTCTTCCAGAACTATTCGGATTCTTGGTTCATCCACGGGACGACCAGCCCCAGGATTGTTCTGGGCAGGGATTCTTCTTCTTCTTCTTCATTTTTCTTCCAGAACTGTTCGGATTCTGCGTTCATCCGCAGGATGACCAGCCCCAGAATTGTTCTGGCCAGGGATTCTTCTTCTTCTTCTTCATTTTTCCTAAAGAACTGTTCGGAGTCTGAGTTCATCCGCAGGATGACCATCCCCAGAATTGTTCTGGCCAGGGATTCTTCTTCTTCTTCTTCATTTTTCTTCCAGAACTGTTCGGATTCTGGGTTCATCCGCAGGATGACCATCCCAAGAATTGTTCTGGCCAGGGATTCTTCTTCATCTTCTTCATTTTTCTTCCAGAACTGTTCGTATTTTCGGTTCATCCACAGTATGATCATCCCCAGAATTGTTCTGGTCAGGGATTCTTCTGGTTCTTGTTAATTTCTCTTCCAGAACTGTTCGGATTCTGGGATCATCCACAGGATTATCATCCCCAGAATTGTTTTGGCCAGGGATTCTTCTTCTTCTTCTTCATTTTTCTTCCATAACTGTTCGGATTCTGGGTTCATCCATAGGATGACCATCCCCAGAATTGTTCTGGCCAGGGATTCTTCTTGTTCTTCCTAATTTTTCTTCCAGAACTGTTCGTATTCTGGGTTCGTCCAGAGGATGACCATCCCCAGAATTGTTCTGGCCAGAGATTCTTCTTCTTCTTCTTTATTTTTTCTCCAGAACTGTTCGGATTCTGGGTTCATCCACAGGATGACCAGCCCCAGAATTGTTCTGGCCAGAGTTTCTTCTTCTTCTTCTTCATTTTTCTTCCAGAATTGTTCGGATTCTGGGTTCATCCACAGGATGACCAGCCCCAGAATTGTTCTGGCCAGGGATTCTTCTTCTTCTTCTTCATTTTTCCTAAAGAACTGTTCGGATTCTTGGTTCATCCACAGGATGACCATCCCCAGAATTGTTTTGGCCGGGGTTTCTTCTTCTTCTTCTTCAGTCTTCTTCCAGAACTGTTCGGATTCTTGGTTCATCCACAGGATGACCAGCCCCAGAATTGTTCTGGCCAGGGATTCTTCTTCTACTTCTTCATTTTTCTTCCAGAACTATTCGGATTCTTGGTTCATCCACGGGATGACCAGCCCCAGGATTGTTCTGGCCAGGGATTCTTCTTCATCTTCTTCATTTTTCTTCCAGAACTGTTCGGATTCAGGGTTCATCCGCAGGATGACCAGCCCCAGAATTGTTCTGGCCAGGGATTCTTCTTCTTCTTCTTCATTTTTCCTAAAGAACTGTTCGGAGTCTGAGTTCATCCGCAGGATGACCATCCCCAGAATTGTTCTGGCCAGGGATTCTTCTTCTTCTTCTTCATTTTTCTTCCAGAACTGTTCGGATTCTGGGTTCATCCGCAGGATGACCATCCCAAGAATTGTTCTGGCCAGGGATTCTTCTTCATCTTCTTCATTTTTCTTCCAGAACTGTTCGGATTCTTGGTTCATCCACAGGATGACCAGCCCCAGAATTGTTCTGGCCAGGGATTCTTCTTCTTCTTCTTCATTTTTCCTAAAGAACTGTTCGGATTCTGAGTTCATCCGCAGGATGACCATCCCCAGAATTGTTCTGGCCAGGGATTTTTCTTCTTCTTAATTTTTCTTCCAGAACTGTTCGGATTCTGGGTTCATCCACAGGATGACCATCTCCAGAATTGTTTTGGCCAGGGATTCTTCTTCTTCTTCTTCATTTTTCTTCCAGAACTGTTCGGATTCTTGGTTCATCCACAGGATGACCAGCCCCAGAATTGTTCTGGCCAGAGTTTCTTCTTCTTCTTCTTCATTTTTCTTCCAGAACTGTTCGGATTCTGGGTTCATCCAGAGGATGATCATCCCCAGAATTGTTTTGGCCAGGGATTCTTCTTCTTCTTCTTCATTTTTCTTCCAGAACTGTTCGGATTCTGGGTTCATCCACAGGATGACCATCCCCAGAATTGTTCTGGCCAGGGATTCTTCTTGTTCTTCCTAATTTTTCTTGCAGAACTGTTCGAATTATGGGTTCATCCACAGGATGATCATCCCCAGAATTTTTTTGGCCAGGGATTCTTCTTCTTCATTTTTCTTCCAGAACTGCTCGGATTCTGGGTTCATCCACAGGATGACCATCCCCAGAATTGTTCTGGCCGGAGATTCTTCTACTTCTTCTTCATTTTTCTTCCAGAACTGTTCGGATTCTGAGTTCATCCGCAGGATGACCATCCCCAGAATTGTTCTGGCCAGAGATTCTTCATCTTCTTCTTCATTTTTCTTCCAGAACTGTTCGGATTCTGGGTTCATCCGCAGGATGACCATCCCCAGAATTGTTCTGGCCAGGGATTCTTCTTCTTCTTCTTCATTTTTCTTCCAGAACTGTTCGGATTCTGGGTTCATCCACAGGATGACCATCCCCAGAATTGTTCTGGCCAGGGATTCTTCTTCTTCTTCTTCATTTTTCTTCCAGAACTGTTCGGATTCTTGGTTCATCCACAGGATGACCAGCCCCAGAATTGTTCTGGCCAGGGATTCTTCTTCTTCTTCTTCATTTTTCCTAAAGAACTGTTCGGATTCTGAGTTCATCCGCAGGATGACCAGCCCCAGAATTGTTCTGGCCAGGGATTTTTCTTCTTCTTAATTTTTCTTCCAGAACTGTTCGGATTCTGGGTTCATCCGCAGGATGACCATCTCCAGAATTGTTTTAGCCAGGGATTCTTCTTCTTCTTCTTCATATTTCTTCCAGAACTGTTCGGATTCTTGGTTCATCCACAGGATGATCAGCCCCAGAATTGTTCTGGCCAGGGATTCTTCTTCTTCTTCTTCATATTTCCTAAAGAACTGTTCGGATTCTTGGTTCATCCACAGGATGACCATCCCCAGAATTGTTCTGGCCAGAGATTCTTCATCTTCTTCTTCATTTTTCTTCCAGAACTGTTCCGATTCTGGGTTCATCCGCAGGATGACCATCCCCAGAATTGTTCTGGCCAGGGATTCGTCTTCTTCTTCTTCATTTTTCCTAAAGAACTGTTCGGATTCTGAGTTCATCCGCAGGATGACCATCCCCAGAATTGTTCTGGCCAGGGATTCTTCTTCTTCTTCTTCACTTTTCTTCCAGAACTGTTCGGATTCTGGGTTCATCCACAGGATGACCATCCCCAGAATTGTTCTGGCCAGGGATTCTTCTTCTTCTTCTTCATTTTTCTTCCAGAACTGTTCGGATTCTTGGTTCATCCACAGGATGACCAGCCCCAGAATTGTTCTGGTCAGGGATTCTTCTTCTTTTTCTTCATTTCTCTTCCACAACTGTTCGGATTCTGGGTTCATCCACAGGATGACCATCCCCAGAATTGTTCTGGCCAGAGATTCTTCTTCTTCTTCTCTATTTTTTCTCCAGAACTGTTCGGATTCTGGGTTCATCCACAGGATGACCATCCCCAGAATTGTTCTGGCCAGAGATCCTTCTTCTTCTTCTTTATTTTTCTTCCAGAATTGTTCGGATTCTGGGTTCATCCAGAGGATGATCATCCCCAGAATTGTTCTGGTCAGGGATTCTTCTTGTTCTTCTTAATTTTTCTTTCAGAACTGTTCGAATTCTGGGTTCATCCACAGGATGACCATCCCCAGAATTGTTTTGGCCAGTGATTCTTCTTCTTCATTTTTCTTCCAGAACTGTTCGGATTCTGGGTTCATCCACAGGATGACCATCCCCAGAATTGTTCTGGTCAGGGATTCTTCTTCTTCTTCCTAATTTTTCTTCCAGAACTGTTCGGATTCTGGGTTCATCCACAGGATGACCAGCCCCAGAATTGTTCTGGCCAGGGATTCTTCTTCTTCTTCTTCATTTTTCTTCCAGAACTGTTCGGATTCTTGGTTCATCCGCGGGATGATCATCCCCAGAATTGTTCAGGCCAGGGATTCTTCTTCTTCTTCTTCATTTTTCCAAAGAACTGTTCGGATCCTATGTTCATCCACAGGATGATCATCCCCAGAATTGTTCTGGCCAGGGATTCTTCTTCTTCTTCTTCATTTTTCCTAAAGAACAGTTCGGATTCTTGGTTCATCCACAGGATGACCATCCCCAGAACTGTTTTGGCCGGGGTTTCTACTTCTTCTTCTTCAGTCTTCTTCCAGAACTGTTCGGATTCTTGGTTCATCCACAGGATGACCAGCCCCAGAATTGTTCTGGCCAGGATTCTTCTTCTACTTCTTCATTTTTCTTCCAGAACTATTCGGATTCTTGGTTCATCCACGGGATGACCAGCCCCAGGATTGTTCTGGCCAGGGATTCTTCTTCTTCTTCTTCATTTTTCTTCCAGAACTGTTCGGATTCTGGGTTCATCCGCAGGATGACCAGCCCCAGAATTGTTCTAGCCAGGGATTCTTCTTCTTCTTCATTTTTCCTAAAGAACTGTTCGGAGACTGAGTTCATCCGCAGGATGACCATCCCCAGAATTGTTCTGGCCAGGGATTCTTCTTCTTCTTCTTCGTTTTTCTTCCAGAACTGTTCGGATTCTTGGTTCATCCGCAGGATGACCATCCCAAGAATTGTTCTGGCCAGGGATTCTTCTTCATCTTCTTCATTTTTCTTCCAGAACTGTTCGGATTCTTGGTTCATCCACAGGATGACCATCCCCAGAATTGTTCTGGTCAGGGATTCTTCTTCTTCTTCTTCATTTTTCCTAAAGAACTGTTCGGATTCTGAGTTCATCCGCAGGATGACCATCCCCAGAATTGTTCTGGCCAGGGATTCTTCTTCTTCTTCTTCTTCATTTTTCTTCCAGAACTGTTCGGATTCTGGGTTCATCCACAGGATGACCATCACCAGAATTGTTCTGGCCAGGGATTCTTCTTCTTCTTCTTCATTTTTCTTCCAGAACTGTTCGGATTCTTGGTTCATCCGCAGGATGATCATCCCCAGAATTGATCTGGCCAGGGATTCTTCTTCTTCTTCTTCTTCATTTTTCCTAAAGAACTGTTCGTATTTTCGGTTCATCCACAGTATGATCATCACCAGAATTGTTCTGGTCAGGGATTCTTCTGGTTCTTGTTAATTTCTCTTCCAGAACTGTTCGGATTCTGGGATCATCCACAGGATGACCATCCCCAGAATTGTTTTGGCCAGGGATTCTTCTTCTTCTTCTTCATTTTTCTTCCATAACTGTTCGGATTCTGGGTTCATCCACAGGATGACCATCCCCAGAATTGTTCTGGCCAGGGATTCTTCTTGTTCTTCCTAATTTTTTTTCCAGAACTGTTCGGATTCTGGGTTCGTCCAGAGGATGACCATCCCCAGAATTGTTCTGGCCAGAGATTCTTCTTCTTCTTTTTTATTTTTTCTCCAGAACTGTTCGGATTATGGGTTCATCCACAGGATGACCATCCCCAGAATTGTTCTGGCCAGAGATTCTTCATCTTCTTCTTCATTTTTCTTCCAGAACTGTTCGGATTCTGGGTTCATCCAGAGGATGATCATCCCCAGAATTGTTTTGGCCAGGGATTCTTCTTCTTCTTCTTCATTTTTCTTCCAGAACTGTTCGGATTCTGGGTTTATCCACAGGATGACCATCCCCAGAATTGTTCTGGCCAGGGATTCTTCTTGTTCTTCCTAATTTTTCTTGCAGAACTGTTCGAATTATGGGTTCATCCACAGGATGATCATCCCCAGAATTTTTTTGGCCAGGGATTCTTCTTCTTCTTCTTCATTTTTCTTCCAGAACTGCTCGGATTCTGGGTTCATCCACAGGATGACCATCCCCAGAATTGTTCTGGCCGGAGATTCTTCTACTTCTTCTTCATTTTTCTTCCAGAACTGTTCGGATTCTGAGTTCATCCGCAGGATGACCATCCCCAGAATTGTTCTGGCCAGAGATTCTTCATCTTCTTCTTCATTTTTCTTCCAGAACTGTTCGGATTCTGGGTACATCCGCAGGATGACCATCCCCAGAATTGTTCTGGCCAGGGATTCTTCTTCTTCTTCTTCATTTTTCCTAAAGAACTGTTCGGATTCTGAGTTCATCCGCAGGATGACCATCCCCAGAATTGTTCTGGCCAGGGATTCTTTTTCTTCTTCTTCATTTTTCTTCCAGAACTGTTCGGATTCTGGGTTCATCCGCAGGATGACCATCCCCAGAATTGTTCTGGCCAGGGTTTCTTCTTCTTCTTCCTAATTTTTCTTCCAGAACTGTTCGGATTCTGGGTTCATCCGCAGGATGACCATCCCCAGAATTGTTCTGGCCAGGGATTCTTCTTCTTCTTCTTCATTTTTCTTCCAGAACTGTTCGGATTCAGGGTTCATCCGCAGGATGACCATCCCCAGAATTGTTCTGGCCAGGGATTCTTTTTCTTCTTCTTAATTTTTCTTCCAGAACTGTTCGGATTCTGGGTTCATCCGCAGGATGACCATCCCCAGAATTGTTCTGGCCAGGGTTTCTTCTTCTTCTTCCTAATTTTTCTTCCAGAACTGTTCGGATTCTGGGTTCATCCACAGGATGACCATCCCCAGAATTGTTCTGGCCAGAGATTCTTCTTCTTCTTCTTTATTTTTTCTCCAGAACTGTTCGGATTCTGGGTTCATCCACAGGATGACCAGCCCCAGAATTGTTCTGGCCAGAGAATCTTCTTCTTCTTCTTCATTTTTCTTAAAGAATTGTTCGGATTCTGGGTTCATCCAGAGGATGATCATCCCCAGAATTGTTTTGGCCAGGGATTCTTCTTCTTCTTCATTTTTCTTCCAGAACTGTTCGGATTCTGGGTTCATCCACAGGATGACCATCCCCAGAATTGTTCTGGCCAGGGATTCTTCTCATTCTTCCTAATTTTTCTTCCAGAACTGTTCGAATTCTGGGTTCATCCACAGGATGATCATCCCCAGAACTGTTTTGGCCAGGGATTCTTCTTCTTCATTTTTCTTCCAGAACTGTTCGGATTATGGGTTCATCCACAGGATGACCATCCCCAGAATTGTTCTGGCCATGGTTTCTTCTTCTTCTTCTTCATTTTTCCTAAAGAACTGTTCGGATTCTGAGTTCATCCGCAGGATGACCATCCCCAGAATTGTTCTGTCCAGAGATTCTTCTTCTTCTTCTTCATTTTTCTTCCAGAACTGTTCGGATTCTGGGTTCATCCGCAGGATGACCATCCCCAGAATTGTTCTGGCCAGGGATTCTTCTTCTTCTTCTTCATTTTTCCTAAAGAACTGTTCGGATTCAGGGTTCATCCGCAGGATGACCATCCCCAGAATTGTTCTGGCCAGGGATTCTTCTTCTTCTTCTTCATTTTTCTTCCAGAACTGTTCGGATTCTGGGTTCATCCACAGGATGACCATCCCCAGAATTGTTCTGGCAAGGGATTCTTTTTCTTCTTCTTCATTTTTCTTCCAGAACTGTTCGGATTCTTGGTTCATCCACAGGATGACCAGCCCCAGAATTGTTTTGGCCAGGGATTCTTCTTCTTCTTCTTCATTTTTCTTCCAGAACTGTTCGGATTCTTGGTTCATCCGCAGGATGACCATCCCCAGAATTGTTCTGGCCAGAGTTTCTTCTTCTTCTTCTTCATTCTTGTTCCAGAACTGTTCGGATTCCTGGTTCATCCACAGGATGACCAGCCCCAGAATTATTCTGGCCAGGGATTCTTCTTCTTCTTCTTCATTTTTCTTCCAGAACTGTTCGGATTCTGGGTTCATCCGCAGGATGACCATCCCCAGAATTGTTCTGGCAAGGGATTCTTTTTCTTCTTCTTCATTTTTCTTCCAGAACTGTTCGGATTCTGGGTTCATCCGCAGGTTGACCATCCCCAGAATTGTTCTGGCCATAGTTTCTTCTTCTTCTTCTTCATTTTTCCAAAGAACTGTTCGGATCCTGGGTTCATCCACAGGATGATCAGCCCCAGAATTGTTCTGGCCAGGGATTCTTCTTCTACTTCTTCATTTTTCTTCCAGAACTATTCGGATTCTTGGTTCATCCACGGGACGACCAGCCCCAGGATTGTTCTGGGCAGGGATTCTTCTTCTTCTTCTTCATTTTTCTTCCAGAACTGTTCGGATTCTGCGTTCATCCGCAGGATGACCAGCCCCAGAATTGTTCTGGCCAGGGATTCTTCTTCTTCTTCTTCATTTTTCCTAAAGAACTGTTCGGAGTCTGAGTTCATCCGCAGGATGATCATCCCCAGAATTGTTCTGGCCAGGGATTCTTCTTCTTCTTCTTCATTTTTCTTCCAGAACTGTTCGGATTCTGGGTTCATCCGCAGGATGACCATCCCAAGAATTGTTCTGGCCAGGGATTCTTCTTCATCTTCTTCATTTTTCTTCCAGAACTGTTCGGATTATGGGTTCATCCACAGGATGACCAGCCCCAGAATTGTTCTGGCCAGGGATTCTTCTTCTTCTTCTTCATTTTTCCTAAAGAACTGTTCGGATTCTGAGTTCATCCGCAGGATGACCATCCCCAGAATTGTTCTGGCCAGGGATTCTTCTTCTTCTTCTTCTTCATTTTTCTTCCAGAACTGTTCGGATTCTGGGTTCATCCACAGGATGACCATCACCAGAATTGTTTTGGCCAGGGATTCTTTTTCTTAATTTTTATTCCAGAACTGTTCGGATTCTGGGTTCATCCACAGGATGACCATCCCCATAATTGTTCTGGCCAGGGTTTTTTCTTCTTCTTCTTCATTCTTCTTCCAGAACTGCTCGGATTCTGGGTTCATCCACAGGATGATCATCCCCAGAATTGTTCTGGACGGGGATTCTTCTTCCTCTTAATTTTTCTTCCAGAACTGTACGGATTCTGGGTTCATCCACATGATCATCATCCGCACAATTGTTCTTGACTGGAATTCTTCTTCTTCTTCATTTTTCTTCCAGAACTGTTCGGATTTTGGGTTCATCCACATGATGATCAGCCCCAGAATTGTTCTGGCCAGGGATTCTTCTTCTTCTTCTCTATTTTTCCTCCAGATCTGCTCTGACTCTGGGTTCATCCAATGACTACCATCCCCAGAATTGTTCTGTACAGGGATTCTTCTTCTACGTCGTCATTTTTTCTCCAGAACTGTTCGGATTCTGGGTTTGTCAACAGGATGATCATTCAAAGAATTGTTCTGCCCGGGGATTCTTCTTGTTCTTCTTCATTTTTCTTCCAGAACTGTTCGGATTCTGGGTTCATCCACATGATGATCATCCGCAGAATTGTTATTGACTGGGATTCTTCTTCTTCTTCTTCATTTTTCTTCCAGAACTGTTTGGATTCTGGGTTCATCCACATGATGATCATCCCCAGAATTGTTCTGGCCAGGGATTCTTCTTCTTCTTCTCTATTTTTCCTCCAGATCTGCTCTGACTCTGGGTTCATCCAATGACTACCATCCCCAGAATTGTTCTGTACAGGGATTCTTCTTCTACGTCGTCATTTTTTCTCCAGAACTGTTCGGATTCTGGGTTTGTCAACAGGATGATCATTCAAAGAATTGTTCTGCCCGGGGATTCTTCTTGTTCTTCTTCATTTTTCTTCCAGAACTGTTCGGATTCTGGGTTCATCCACAGGATGACCATCTCCAGAATTGTTTTGGCCAGGGATTCTTCTTCTTCTTCTTCATTTTTCTTCCAGAACTGTTCGGATTCTTGGTTCATCCACAGGATGACCAGCCCCAGAATTGTTCTGGCCAGAGTTTCTTCTTCTTCTTCTTCATTTTTCTTCCAGAACTGTTCGAATTATGGGTTCATCCACAGGATGATCATCCCCAGAATTTTTTTGGCCAGGGATTCTTCTTCTTCATCTCTATTTTTCCTCCAGATCTGCTCTGACTCTGGGTTCATCCAATGACTACCATCCCCAGAATTGTTCTGTACAGGGATTCTTCTTCTACGTCGTCATTTTTTCTCCAGAACTGTTCGGATTCTGGGTTTGTCAACAGGATGATCATTCAAAGAATTGTTCTGCCCGGGGATTCTTCTTGTTCTTCTTCATTTTTCTTCCAGAACTGTTCGGATTCTGGGTTCATCCAGAGGATGATCATCCCCAGAATTGTTTTGGCCAGGGATTCTTCTTCTTCTTCTTCATTTTTCTTCCAGAACTGTTCGGATTCTGGGTTCATCCACAGGATGACCATCCCCAGAATTGTTCTGGCCAGGGATTCTTCTTGTTCTTCCTAATTTTTCTTGCAGAACTGTTCGAATTATGGGTTCATCCACAGGATGATCATCCCCAGAATTTTTTTGGCCAGGGATTCTTCTTCTTCATTTTTCTTCCAGAACTGCTCGGATTCTGGGTTCATCCACAGGATGACCATCCCCAGAATTGTTCTGGCCGGAGATTCTTCTACTTCTTCTTCATTTTTCTTCCAGAACTGTTCGCATTCTGAGCTCATCCGCAGGATGACCATCCCCAGAATTGTTCTGGCCAGATATTCTTCATCTTCTTCTTCATTTTTCTTCCAGAACTGTTCGGATTCTGGGTTCATCCGCAGGATGACCATCCCCAGAATTGTTCTGGCCAGGGATTCTTCTTCTTCTTCTTCATTTTTCTTCCAGAACTGTTCGGATTCTGGGTTCATCCACAGGATGACCATCCCCAGAATTGTTCTGGCCAGGGATTCTTCTTCTTCTTCTTCATTTTTCTTCCAGAACTGTTCGGATTCTTGGTTCATCCACAGGATGACCAGCCCCAGAATTGTTCTGGCCAGGGATTCTTCTTCTTCTTCTTCATTTTTCCTAAAGAACTGTTCGGATTCTGAGTTCATCCGCAGGATGACCAGCCCCAGAATTGTTCTGGCCAGGGATTTTTCTTCTTCTTAATTTTTCTTCCAGAACTGTTCGGATTCTGGGTTCATCCACAGGATGACCATCTCCAGAATTGTTTTGGCCAGGGATTCTTCTTCTTCTTCTTCATATTTCTTCCAGAACTGTTCGGATTCTTGGTTCATCCACAGGATGATCAGCCCCAGAATTGTTCTGGCCAGGGATTCTTCTTCTTCTTCTTCATATTTCCTAAAGAACTGTTCGGATTCTTGGTTCATCCACAGGATGACCATCCCCAGAATTGTTCTGGCCAGAGATTCTTCATCTTCTTCTTCATTTTTCTTCCAGAACTGTTCGGATTCTGGGTTCATCCGCAGGATGACCATCCCCAGAATTGTTCTGGCCAGGGATTCTTCTTCTTCTTCTTCATTTTTCCTAAAGAACTGTTCGGATTCTGAGTTCATCCGCAGGATGACCATCCCCAGAATTGTTCTGGCCAGGGATTCTTCTTCTTCTTCTTCACTTTTCTTCCAGAACTGTTCGGATTCTGGGTTCATCCACAGGATGACCATCCCCAGAATTGTTCTGGCCAGGGATTCTTCTTCTTCTTCTTCATTTTTCTTCCAGAACTGTTCGGATTCTTGGTTCATCCACAGGATGACCAGCCCCAGAATTGTTCTGGTCAGGGATTCTTCTTCTTTTTCTTCATTTCTCTTCCACAACTGTTCGGATTCTGGGTTCATCCACAGGATGACCATCCCCAGAATTGTTCTGGCCAGAGATTCTTCTTCTTCTTCTCTATTTTTTCTCCAGAACTGTTCGGATTCTGGGTTCATCCACAGGATGACCATCCCCAGAATTGTTCTGGCCAGAGATCCTTCTTCTTCTTCTTTATTTTTCTTCCAGAATTGTTCGGATTCTGGGTTCATCCAGAGGATGATCATCCCCAGAATTGTTCTGGTCAGGGATTCTTCTTGTTCTTCTTAATTTTTCTTTCAGAACTGTTCGAATTCTGGGTTCATCCACAGGATGACCATCCCCAGAATTGTTTTGGCCAGTGATTCTTCTTCTTCATTTTTCTTCCAGAACTGTTCGGATTCTGGGTTCATCCACAGGATGACCATCCCCAGAATTGTTCTGGTCAGGGATTCTTCTTCTTCTTCCTAATTTTTCTTCCAGAACTGTTCGGATTCTGGGTTCATCCACAGGATGACCAGCCCCAGAATTGTTCTGGCCAGGGATTCTTCTTCTTCTTCTTCATTTTTCTTCCAGAACTGTTCGGATTCTTGGTTCATCCGCAGGATGATCATCCCCAGAATTGTTCAGGCCAGGGATTCTTCTTCTTCTTCTTCATTTTTCCAAAGAACTGTTCGGATCCTATGTTCATCCACAGGATGATCATCCCCAGAATTGTTCTGGCCAGGGATTCTTCTTCTTCTTCTTCATTTTTCTTCCAGAACTATTCGGATTCTTGGTTCATCCACGGGATGACCAGCCCCAGGATTGTTCTGGCCAGGGATTCTTCTTCTTCTTCTTCATTTTTCTTCCAGAACTGTTCGGATTCTGGGTTCATCCGCAGGATGACCAGCCCCAGAATTGTTCTAGCCAGGGATTCTTCTTCTTCTTCTTCATTTTTCCTAAAGAACTGTTCGGAGACTGAGTTCATCCGCAGGATGACCATCCCCAGAATTGTTCTGGCCAGGGATTCTTCTTCTTCTTCTTCGTTTTTCTTCCAGAACTGTTCGGATTCTGGGTTCATCCGCAGGATGACCATCCCAAGAATTGTTCTGGCCAGGGATTCTTCTTCATCTTCTTCATTTTTCTTCCAGAACTGTTCGGATTCTTGGTTCATCCACAGGATGACCATCCCCAGAATTGTTCTGGTCAGGGATTCTTCTTCTTCTTCTTCATTTTTCCTAAAGAACTGTTCGGATTCTGAGTTCATCCGCAGGATGACCATCCCCAGAATTGTTCTGGCCAGGGATTCTTCTTCTTCTTCTTCTTCATTTTCCTTCCAGAACTGTTCGGATTCTGGGTTCATCCACAGGATGACCATCACCAGAATTGTTCTGGCCAGGGATTCTTCTTCTTCTTCTTCATTTTTCTTCCAGAACTGTTCGGATTCTTGGTTCATCCGCAGGATGATCATCCCCAGAATTGATCTGGCCAGGGATTCTTCTTCTTCTTCTTCTTCATTTTTCCTAAAGAACTGTTCGTATTTTCGGTTCATCCACAGTATGATCATCACCAGAATTGTTCTGGTCAGGGATTCTTCTGGTTCTTGTTAATTTCTCTTCCAGAACTGTTCGGATTCTGGGATCATCCACAGGATGACCATCCCCAGAATTGTTTTGGCCAGGGATTCTTCTTCTTCTTCTTCATTTTTCTTCCATAACTGTTCGGATTCTGGGTTCATCCACAGGATGACCATCCCCAGAATTGTTCTGGCCAGGGATTCTTCTTGTTCTTCCTAATTTTTTTTCCAGAACTGTTCGGATTCTGGGTTCGTCCAGAGGATGACCATCCCCAGAATTGTTCTGGCCAGAGATTCTTCTTCTTCTTTTTTATTTTTTCTCCAGAACTGTTCGGATTATGGGTTCATCCACAGGATGACCATCCCCAGAATTGTTCTGGCCAGAGATTCTTCATCTTCTTCTTCATTTTTCTTCCAGAACTGTTCGGATTCTGGGTTCATCCAGAGGATGATCATCCCCAGAATTGTTTTGGCCAGGGATTCTTCTTCTTCTTCTTCATTTTTCTTCCAGAACTGTTCGGATTCTGGGTTTATCCACAGGATGACCATCCCCAGAATTGTTCTGGCCAGGGATTCTTCTTGTTCTTCCTAATTTTTCTTGCAGAACTGTTCGAATTATGGGTTCATCCACAGGATGATCATCCCCAGAATTTTTTTGGCCAGGGATTCTTCTTCTTCTTCTTCATTTTTCTTCCAGAACTGCTCGGATTCTGGGTTCATCCACAGGATGACCATCCCCAGAATTGTTCTGGCCGGAGATTCTTCTACTTCTTCTTAATTTTTCTTCCAGAACTGTTCGGATTCTGAGTTCATCCGCAGGATGACCATCCCCAGAATTGTTCTGGCCAGAGATTCTTCATCTTCTTCTTCATTTTTCTTCCAGAACTGTTCGGATTCTGGGTACATCCGCAGGATGACCATCCCCAGAATTGTTCTGGCCAGGGATTCTTCTTCTTCTTCTTCATTTTTCCTAAAGAACTGTTCGGATTCTGAGTTCATCCGCAGGATGACCATCCCCAGAATTGTTCTGGCCAGGGATTCTTTTTCTTCTTCTTCATTTTTCTTCCAGAACTGTTCGGATTCTGGGTTCATCCGCAGGATGACCATCCCCAGAATTGTTCTGGCCAGGGTTTCTTCTTCTTCTTCCTAATTTTTCTTCCAGAACTGTTCGGATTCTGGGTTCATCCGCAGGATGACCATCCCCAGAATTGTTCTGGCCAGGGATTCTTCTTCTTCTTCTTCATTTTTCTTCCAGAACTGTTCGGATTCAGGGTTCATCCGCAGGATGACCATCCCCAGAATTGTTCTGGCCAGGGATTCTTTTTCTTCTTCTTAATTTTTCTTCCAGAACTGTTCGGATTCTGGGTTCATCCGCAGGATGACCATCCCCAGAATTGTTCTGGCCAGGGTTTCTTCTTCTTCTTCCTAATTTTTCTTCCAGAACTGTTCGGATTCTGGGTTCATCCACAGGATGACCATCCCCAGAATTGTTCTGGCCAGAGATTCTTCTTCTTCTTCTTTATTTTTTCTCCAGAACTGTTCGGATTCTGGGTTCATCCACAGGATGACCAGCCCCAGAATTGTTCTGGCCAGAGAATCTTCTTCTTCTTCTTCATTTTTCTTAAAGAATTGTTCGGATTCTGGGTTCATCCAGAGGATGATCATCCCCAGAATTGTTTTGGCCAGGGATTCTTCTTCTTCTTCATTTTTCTTCCAGAACTGTTCGGATTCTGGGTTCATCCACAGGATGACCATCCCCAGAATTGTTCTGGCCAGGGATTCTTCTCGTTCTTCCTAATTTTTCTTCCAGAACTGTTCGAATTCTGGGTTCATCCACAGGATGATCATCCCCAGAACTGTTTTGGCCAGGGATTCTTCTTCTTCATTTTTCTTCCAGAACTGTTCGGATTATGGGTTCATCCACAGGATGACCATCCCCAGAATTGTTCTGGCCATGGTTTCTTCTTCTTCTTCTTCATTTTTCCTAAAGAACTGTTCGGATTCTGAGTTCATCCGCAGGATGACCATCCCCAGAATTGTTCTGTCCAGAGATTCTTCTTCTTCTTCTTCATTTTTCTTCCAGAACTGTTCGGATTCTGGGTTCATCCGCAGGATGACCATCCCCAGAATTGTTCTGGCCAGGGATTCTTCTTCTTCTTCTTCATTTTTCCTAAAGAACTGTTCGGATTCAGGGTTCATCCGCAGGATGACCATCCCCAGAATTGTTCTGGCCAGAGATTCTTCTTCTTCTTCTTCATTTTTCTTCCAGAACTGTTCGGATTCTGGGTTCATCCACAGGATGACCATCCCCAGAATTGTTCTGGCAAGGGATTCTTTTTCTTCTTCTTCATTTTTCTTCCAGAACTGTTCGGATTCTTGGTTCATCCACAGGATGACCAGCCCCAGAATTATTCTGGCCAGGGATTCTTCTTCTTCTTCTTCATTTTTCTTCCAGAACTGTTCGGATTCTTGGTTCATCCGCAGGTTGACCATCCCCAGAATTGTTCTGGCCATAGTTTCTTCTTCTTCTTCTTCATTTTTCCAAAGAACTGTTCGGATCCTGGGTTCATCCACAGGATGACCAGCCCCAGAATTGTTCTGGCCAGGGATTCTTCTTCTACTTCTTCATTTTTCTTCCAGAACTATTCGGATTCTTGGTTCATCCACGGGACGACCAGCCCCAGGATTGTTCTGGGCAGGGATTCTTCTTCTTCTTCTTCATTTTTCTTCCAGAACTGTTCGGATTCTGCGTTCATCCGCAGGATGACCAGCCCCAGAATTGTTCTGGCCAGGGATTCTTCTTCTTCTTCTTCATTTTTCCTAAAGAACTGTTCGGAGTCTGAGTTCATCCGCAGGATGACCATCCCCAGAATTGTTCTGGCCAGGGATTCTTCTTCTTCTTCTTCATTTTTCTTCCAGAACTGTTCGGATTCTGGGTTCATCCGCAGGATGACCATCCCAAGAATTGTTCTGGCCAGGGATTCTTCTTCATCTTCTTCATTTTTCTTCCAGAACTGTTCGGATTATGGGTTCATCCACAGGATGACCAGCCCCAGAATTGTTCTGGCCAGGGATTCTTCTTCTTCTTCTTCATTTTTCCTAAAGAACTGTTCGGATTCTGAGTTCATCCGCAGGATGACCATCCCCAGAATTGTTCTGGCCAGGGATTCTTCTTCTTCTTCTTCTTCATTTTTCTTCCAGAACTGTTCGGATTCTGGGTTCATCCACAGGATGACCATCACCAGAATTGTTTTGGCCAGGGATTCTTTTTCTTAATTTTTATTCCAGAACTGTTCGGATTCTGGGTTCATCCACAGGATGACCATCCCCATAATTGTTCTGGCCAGGGTTTTTTCTTCTTCTTCTTCATTCTTCTTCCAGAACTGCTCGGATTCTGGGTTCATCCACAGGATGATCATCCCCAGAATTGTTCTGGACGGGGATTCTTCTTCCTCTTAATTTTTCTTCCAGAACTGTACGGATTCTGGGTTCATCCACATGATCATCATCCGCACAATTGTTCTTGACTGGAATTCTTCTTCTTCTTCATTTTTCTTCCAGAACTGTTCGGATTCTGGGTTCATCCACATGATGATCATCCCCAGAATTGTTCTGGCCAGGGATTCTTCTTCTTCTTCTCTATTTTTCCTCCAGATCTGCTCTGACTCTGGGTTCATCCAATGACTACCATCCCCAGAATTGTTCTGTACAGGGATTCTTCTTCTACGTCGTCATTTTTTCTCCAGAACTGTTCGGATTCTGGGTTTGTCAACAGGATGATCATTCAAAGAATTGTTCTGCCCGGGGATTCTTCTTGTTCTTCTTCATTTTTCTTCCAGAACTGTTCGGATTCTGGGTTCATCCACATGATGATCATCCGCAGAATTGTTATTGACTGGGATTCTTCTTCTTCTTCTTCATTTTTCTTCCAGAACTGTTTGGATTCTGGGTTCATCCACATGATGATCATCCCCAGAATTGTTCTGGCCAGGGATTCTTCTTCTTCTTCTCTATTTTTCCTCCAGAACTGCTCGGACTCCGGGTTCATCCAATGATTACCATCCCCAGAATTGTTCTGGACAGGGATTCTTCTTCTTCTTCTTTATTTTTCTTCCAGAACTGTTCGGATTCTGGGTTCATCCACAGGATGATCAACCCCCGAATTGTTCTGGCCAGGGATTCTTCTTCTTCTTCTCTATTTTTTCTCCAGAACTGTTCGGATTCTGGGTTCATCCACAGGATGACCATGCCCAGAATTGTTCTGGCCAGGGATTCTTCTTGTTCTTATTCAGTTTTCCTCCAGAACTGTTCAGATTCTGGGTTCATCCACAGGATGACCATAACCAGAATTGTTCTGGCCAGGGATTCTTCTTCTTGTTCTTCTTCATTTTTCTTCCAGAACTGTTCGGATTCTGGGTTCATACACAGGATGACCATCTCCAGAGTTATTCTGTACAGGGATTCTTCTTCTTCTTCTTCATTTTCCTTCCAGAACTGTTCGGATTCTGGGTTTATCTACATGGTGACCATTTTGGCAAAAAATTATTTTAATATTTGTCTAAACCAAAGACTAGTATAACTAATTAAAAAAAACTTCAAACCCCGTAGACAGTGGAGCTGAAAGTAAATATTGTAAAGTGTCTCAGATAAAATTAAACATCTAGGGTCCGATGAACGTCTGTTGCACAGTTAACCCCTATTGATACTTTTGTCAAAATGTTGAAAGTTATTGAATGTTTCCAGTAAATTATAAGTAATATAACGTTTTTTCTGTAATATACCTTTTACTATAAATAGGTATGTTCAAATTTCATATCCCAAATGGTACAGAGTAGGGTGTCAATAGGTGGTGACACGAGTTCTTAATGTGTTAATAAACGTTCCCTTCACTTTGTACACCTAAGTTGTAAAGGAGATTGGACAGCCGAATGTGTATCGATGTGATCTGGTTATGTATCGGTGCTTCTGTCGCAATTACTCCAGTAGAATCGCAGTTCTGCGGCGATCCGGAATGATCGAAAAAGTAGAAAAACGAATCTGGGGATTTTTTCTCGTATTTCCTTGCTTCGCATCAGGTTTAGTAAAAGTCGGTTTGTGTTTTACAATTTAGTAAAAGAGTATCTTATTTTGAATCAATTATCGAACCACAAAAACTTTGTTTCAACGATATAAAGCCTCTGGCACTTTAAAATGTAAAAGAAACTTAGCAGAACTGAATAGAAATTCCTTATACATTCGTAATGAAAATCCTCCAGATTTAGTATAAAACACGCACTACTGAAGAAATGAAACAGAATTGGCAAGAGAATATCAGTCGCAAAGAATTTACGATATTATGACATCACACTACGTGTGAGCGATTATGGTGTATTCTTAAGAAATTTAATTGTGACTTTTTGGTTATTAAATCAAACTCGCTATTCTAAAAATAGAATGGTCGTGATTATACAATTAAGCAAAAAACCTAGTGTAGTGTATTTAGTACAGATCCAAAATTTGACAGATGAGAGAGAGAGAGACAACATGCTAGTACTTCCGTAATATTTTGTGTATAAGTCACGAATAAAAGAGGAAGTGCCTGTTAGACACTGATCGTCACCATAAGAAGTTGTTAATAAAGTCTATAAAGTCACTAAAGTCTGCTTCTTTAAATATTGGCACTTTACCTAGAAAGAATTTCCATAACTCAAGCACTAAACGACTAAAGTTGTGCGTGAAATTAGAACAATTCAAACACAACCAACAAAACTGTGCATAAGATACGCACAATTTAAACATCAAACAGATAATATTGTGCGGAAAATTTGCACAGGTCAAACATAAAACGGTTGAGATTATGCTTTAAAACTCGCGCAACTCAATCTTGAAACTTTTAACAATGGCGATTAAAACGCGCACAGCAGAATCATAAAAAGATTAAGAATGCGCTTAAAATGACGCACAGCTCAATTATAAAACGGTAATTGCGCTTAAAATCACGCACAGCTCGACCATAAAACGTTAATGCGCCTAAAATCACGTACAACTCTATCATAAAACGGTTAACAATGCGCTTAAAATCATGCACAGCTCAATCGTAAAACGGTTAAAAATGCACTTAAAATCACGCACATCTGAATCAAAAAACGGTTAAGAATACGCTTAACAATACGCACACATTAATCGTAATACGGCTATGAAGGGCATTCTTAACTGTTCTATGATTGGTTTGTGCGTATTTTTAAGTGCAATCTTAACCGGTTTATGATTGGCCTGCGCATGTTTTCAAGCGTATTCTTTACCGTTTCATGATTGCGCTGTGCGTGTTTTTAAGCGCATTTTTAATGTTTTATGATTCAGATCTGCGTGATTTTATGCGCAATCTGAACCGTTTTATGATTCTGCTGTGCGTGATTATAAGCGCAATTTTGAGCATTTATCATTGATGTCTGCATGATTTTAGGCGTATTTTTAAGCGAATTTACCGTTTTATGATTGAACTGTGCGTGTTTTAAAACGTAATTTTAACCGAGCTGTGCGTGATTCTAAGCGCCATTCTTAGAAGTTTTAGGATTGGGAACCGTTTTATGTTTGATCTGTGCAAATTTTCCGCACAATATTATCTGTTTGATGTTTAAATTGTGCGTATGTTATGCACAGTTTTGTTGGTTATGTTTGAATTGTTCTAATTTCACGCACAACTTTAATCGTTTAGTGCTTGAGTTGTGGAAATTTCTTTCTAGATTTTTTGCTTAATTGTATTGTTACGATTTTGGGGGTAGGGTAAAACCCTACAACCCCCGCAACCACCCTCAATGGGACCACGACAACAGTGGACTGCGAAATGGGGTCCCAGGTCCAGAAAAACACTAATATTTCACACTGGGAATTTATTTAACTGGCTTTATTCTTACATTTCTTTTGAAACCCCGGGGGCCTGATGGGCCACTTAGAATGCCAGGGTAGTCCTGGATTGCCCACGGACAAGCCGGGGCAGATAACTCCCTTCTACACTGCTGGCAATAATCATAGCTCCACTTTTTCATACTGGAAAAACTTTGAAAAAAAATTTTTTTGGAAAAAAAAATATCATTTGAAGGTATTTTCAAACCAATATGAAAAATTTCCATTTGAATTTCATATCGTTAGAACTGTGAGTACTGTGATAGAATCTTTATCAAAATGGCGATTTTCGGGTGGCAATAATTATAGCTCCACTCAATAAATTTGGCTTCAGGGTATTTATTTTCAATCAGTGAAGGTAAATATCTTTTAGTAATTCAATTAATAACTTTATTAAGCTAATTAGAATCATTTTTATAAAGTTTTTCATGAATTTTGCTGAAATTTTGTAAGAAAAATGTTTAATGAACAAAAATAAGGGATTAATTAAGGTCTTGAAAGGGATGAAAATTGACAACCAAAAAATTTCCATAAAAATGACAAGATCCTATCACCTTTCATCCGAATTTGTCCATATTGCCGACATATATGCATTTTAAACCACTCCCAGGGCTAAAAATTTCCTTTTGTTAGAGGCAAAAGTGTTCAATTTTCCGTGTTACAGTCGAAAAAAACAAGTTCTCTACCGAAATTTGATGTAAAACAATGCTGACTGCTTAGTCTCATCATGTTCTGTTGATCCTGCCCCAAAACAGAATTCCAAGTGACTAAGGTGGTCTTCAGAATACTGAAATAAAAAAATATCAAAAAAAAGCTTATTGCAGTTTGATGAACAGAAGGTGTTTTACCTAAATTAAGTGGTACAAAATTATTTTTTCGACTAAAAAAATGATAGGTCTTGTTTTAACTTGTTTTCTGTCTGAAAAAATAATTTTAAACCACTTAAATGACGTAAAATACTTTCTATTCATCAAACTGCAATAAGCTTCTTTTTGATAATTTTTTATCTCGTTATTCTGAAGACCACCTTAGTCACTTGGAATTCTCTTTTGGGGCAGGATCAACAGAACATGATGAGACTAAGCAGTCAGCATTGTTTTGCATCAAATTTCGGTAGAAAACTTGTTTTTTTCGACTGTAACACGGAAAATTGAACACTTTTGCCTCTAACAAAAGGAAATTTTTAGCCCTGGGAGTGGTTTAAAATGCATATATGTCGGCAATATGGACAAATTCGACAGAATTCCAAGTGACTAAGGTGGTCTTCGGAATAACGAGATAAAAAATTATCAAAAAGAAGCTTATTGCAGTTTGATGAATAGAAAGTATTTTACGTCATTTAAGTGGTTTAAAATTATTTTTTCAGACAGAAAACAAGTTAAAACAAGACCTATCATTTTTTTAGTCGAAAAAATAATTTTGTACCACTTAATTTAGGTAAAACACCTTCTGTTCATCAAACTGCAATAAGCTTTTTTTTGATATTTTTTTATTTCAGTATTCTGAAGACCACCTTAGTCACTTGGAATTCTGTTTTTGGGCAGGATCAACAGAACATGATGAGACTAAGCAGTCAGCATTGTTTTACATCAAATTTCGGTAGAAAACTTGTTTTTTTCGACTGTAACACGGAAAATTGAACACTTTTGCCTCTAACAAAAGGAAATTTTTAGCCCTGGGAGTGGTTTGAAATGCATATATGTCGGCAATATGGACAAATTCGGATGAAAGGTGATAGGATCTTGTCATTTTTATGGAAATTTTTTGGTTGTCAATTTTCATCCCTTTCAAGACCTTAATTAATCCCTTATTTTTGTTCATTAAACATTTTTCTTACAAAATTTCAGCAAAATTCATGAAAAACTTTATAAAAATGATTCTAATTAGCTTAATAAAGTTATTAATTGAATTACTAAAAGATATTTACCTTCACTGATTGAAAATAAATACCCTGAAGCCAAATTTATTGAGTGGAGCTATAATTATTGCCACCCGAAAATCGCCATTTTGATAAAGATTCTATCACAGTACTCACAGTTCTAACGATATGAAATTCAAATGGCAATTTTTCATATCGGTTTGAAAATACCTTCAAATGATATTTTTTTATTTTTTTCCAAAAAAAAATTTTTTTTTTCAAAGTTTTTCCAGTATGAAAAAGTGGAGCTATGATTATTGCCAGCAGTGTAATACAACCTTCGCGGTGTAACTCCAAGCACACCCGCTATGACACATTCTACACACTTATAGCTGCAATTGTATATGTGGTGCTCCCAAGAATTATAGCCTAAACCCAAAGAAAATTCACATTCCTGGGAACACCACACATAAAATCGCAACAGTATAATCACGACCATTCTATTTTTAAAATAGCGAGCTTGACTTAATAACCAAGAAGTCACAATTAAATTTCTTAAGAATACACCATAATCGCTCACACGTAGTGTGATGTCATAATATCGTAAATTCTTTGCGACTGATATTCTCTTGCCAATACTGTTTCATTTCTTCAGTAGTGCGTGTTTTATACTAAATCTGGAGGATTTTCATTACGAATGTATAAGGAATTTCTATTCAGTTCTGCTAAGTTTCTTTTACATTTTAGAGTGCCAGAGGCTTTATATCGTTAAAACAAAGTTTTTGTGGTTCGATAATTGATTCAAAATAAGATACTCTTTTACTAAACCTGATGCGAAGCAAGGAAATACGAGAAAAAATCCCCAGATTCGTTTTTCTACTTTTTCGATCATTCCGGATCGCCGCAGAACTGCGATTCTACTGGAGTAATTGCGACAGAAACACCGATACATAACCAGGTCACACCTATACACATTCGGTTGTTTAATCTACTTTAGGACGTTGGTGTATAGATGCTTAATTTTGTCTGAGACACTTTAAAATATTTACTTTCGGCTCCACTGTCTACGGGATTTGAAGTTTTTTTTGCATGAGGTATACCAGTCTTTGGTTTAGACGAATATTAAAATGATTTTTTGCCAAATTTTAATACATTTTTATTGATCCTGCTCGATTAGGAGGTCTGGGAGGGGTGGTGGAGTCGCTATATATCTCTCGGACAATTTTGTGGCATCAGTTCATTCTTCTGGTCAAATGGGATCGATGGAGTACCTGACTGTCTCTCATCCGAACTCTTTCTTCGCATTCATTATTTGCGTTTGCTACTTTCCACCTCCCGTTAGATCTTCTGAACCACTTGTTGAATTATTTGATCTTCTTGCACCTTTTGGTTGCCACTTTATTCTGGGAGATTTCAATGTTAATCTTCTCGAGCCAAGTCGCCTGTTCAAGATGAACATGCACCTTATACAAATTATTTTCAAATTAGGATTTCTTAATCTTTGAGGGATAATAATGGGTTTTAATTCATATCGAACTACTTTTGAATAGTTAAATCGCCAGGATATTCATCATGGGTCCTCACATCCTAAAAAGGATACGAATAATTCAACACAAAAGTTGGAAAGTTTTGGCTTCACCAAGACTTTACAAGGGTTTTCGTTACCCCTACTTTTTAAGTCAATGTCTTATCATTAAAGGATTTTAGGACTATTACACTATTTTTTAGATACTTTTACTACTAGGAATGTCCTGTCATTTCAATTAGAGACGAATAGTTTAACTGATATACGGATTTTAGTTTTGGTTAAATCGAGTCATTTCACGAAGTATAAAAAACAAGCCTCACTTTAACGGCAAATATTGAAGAAACTAGGATGCTAAACGATCCTAAACCTTTACCATCCTATTTTCTATATCCTTAACTCTATCTGATATCAATTTGCTACCATTCTAACATGTAGTTTCTATGATATTAGAGATTGAAAATTGTCAAATTCTTATTGAAAGTAGGTCATTATGCTTAGTGCTAATGACACCCGTTCATTCACTTCTTGATCAGCATTTTTTCGTCAGCAAAATAAAGAATGTGCAATTTTGCAAT
This sequence comes from Phlebotomus papatasi, assembly GCF_024763615.1. Taxonomy (NCBI): domain Eukaryota; kingdom Metazoa; phylum Arthropoda; class Insecta; order Diptera; family Psychodidae; genus Phlebotomus; species Phlebotomus papatasi. The sequence continues at coordinate 55,307 of NW_026604696.1, forward strand.
GGCGCATTATGGGTTCACGAAGTTCACCTTAGTAATTAAGTGGGGTAAAAATGATTTTGTATAAATATGGTTAATTTTTGTTAAATAAATCAGATTGCGATAGAGATTCCTGAGTTTCACTTCCAGCAGCACGAGAGAGCTTGTTCCAGAGAAATCGCATCTCCCTTTTGGCCCAAGACCAGCGGCATCCTATTGACTAAGGATTACCAGCGGCCAATTGGCTCCCTACTGCCAGGAAACAGCGGCTTCTCTTCAAGAAGCCTTAAGACCTAGGGCATGCTTTGAGAATATTTCTGGAGGAATTTTTCCCTAGAGGCATTCATTTGCCGGACTGCAAGGTTGGAAATTTATTTCTAACCTTGGTTAAACTCTCTCGAGGTACCCCCGGGGGTAGCCTACACAAGGGGGCATTACTGCCTTAAGCCCGATGGCTCGAAAGAGCCGTTACTAGAGGCCGTGAAAACAGCCGAGAGTCAGTCCAAACAGTGGAAGAATTCCCCAGGAAGTTCTCACCAGAGCAAGGGAATAATCTTACGGGATTCGGATTATTCTCTTCCTCTAGCTTCGGCTTTTCAGCTGTTTGGAGCCGAAACATCGCCTATGTACAGATTTACTCTCTCCCTGTCGTATTTTCTTTCTCAGCCACATACCCTCCTTGCTTGATTTGGCGCTACTGCCTGATGATTGTCATCCGTTGCTCCGGTCTTATGGTCAGCAGGCTCTTCCGGGTGTTTCTGATCATGATTTGCTTCAGTTCTCCTTCAGTATGCCAAAGGTAGACAAGTCAAACCGTTACCGTTTTGTGAGAGATCTCAAGCGAGTTGACACTGATTCCCTACTTCGGGCAGCTGCTGATATAGATTGGCAGTCTGTTAATCTCTTGCCGTCGGTCAATGATCGGGCCGAGTTGCTGAGTGGTCTCTTGGGCTCTTTGTTTGAGTCCCATGTTCCCTTCAGAAGGGTACTCTTGCGTAATCCTAGGACCCTTTGGATGCGTCCATACATTCTGAGGGCGATTCGGGATCGCGATAGGGCCTACAGGGAGTAGAGGAGCTCCGGTCAGTCTTCTTACCGGTCTGCTTTTAAAGTTCTTCGTAACAAAGTGAAAACTTTGATTCGCGATGCGAATTCCAATTACTATCACGGTCAGCTGAACCCATCGCAGGATCCTGCGGTGTTGTGGCGCAACTTGGGCCGTCTTGGTCTAAAGAGGACTTCACACTCAGCTGAAGCTGATCCTAAAGCTCTCAATTCATTTTTCTGCTCAGCCACTCCGCGTCAAGATTGCCCTTGTCCTCCTCATCTTTTTACAGATACTCCGGTGCCTGAATTTAATTTTCAGTGCGTGCCCTCACACGTAGTCCTTTCGGCTATACAGCGAGTCAAATCTTCTGCAGTTGGGGTTGATGGAATCTCTCTCGATTTCATCCGCTTGATTCTTCCAGTCATACTTCCATGTCTGACAGATCTCGTCAATTTTGCCATCACATCTTCTTCTTTCCCACTTTCTTGGAAAAGTGCTGTAGTGGTTCCCATCCCTAAAGTGTCTGCGCCCTCCGCTGTTTCTGACTTCAGGCTAATTAGTATCCTGCCTGCGCTGTCAAAGCCCCTCGAGATCATCCTTCTGGATCAGATGACTGCACATCTGGAACGTAACAACCTCCTGTGTGAATTTCAGTCTGGTTTTCGAAAGAATCACAGTACTGTCTCGGCTCTCCTTAGAATCAATCATGATATTGCTTGGGTTTTGGGTAGAGCCATGTTTAGCGTTCTGGTCCTTTTGAACTTCTCTAAGGCTTTTGATAGCATTTCACACTCCCTTCTCTGTAACAAGCTTCAGGGACTCTTCGGTTTCTCTACGGTGTCCGTCCGTCTTATACAATCCTACCTTGCATCTAGATCTCAAATTGTAAGGTCTGGTCATTCAACCTCGTCTGCCCTCGATCTTACTCGCGGCGTTCCCCAGGGTACCCTTTTGGGACCTATTCTTTTCTCTCTTTTCATTAATGATCTCCCGCAGGTTCTCAGATATTGTGGGTACCATTTGTATGCAGACGATCTTCAGATTTACTGCTCCGGAGATCCATTAAATTCATCTCACGCGTTCGATGCTGTGAATGATGATTTGGAGAGGATCTCACACTGGGCCGACAATAATGGTCTGGTTCTGAATGCCAGAAAGTCGCAGGCACTTCTGATGCACTCAAGAGGAAGAAACCCAATCTCCTTTCCACTTTTCCTTTCGGATGAAGAGATTCCACTCTCCTCCAAGGTGAAAAATCTAGGTGTCATCTTTAATGACACACTGACTTGGTCGGATCACGTAGCTGAGATTTGCCGCAAGGTTTTTCTCACTTTGAGAACTTTACGACGGTACCAAACTTTTACACCCCGAGAAACCAGATTGCTTCTGGTAAGAGCACTTACTGTGCCATTTTTCACCTACGGGTGTGAGTTGTTCTTCAGAGCACATGCTGAGGACCACAGTCGTCTGAGACTTGCATTTAATTCATGTCTGCGCTATGTCTTCGGACTTCGCAAATATGATCATGTGTCCGCATATGGTGATTCCATACTCGGTCTTCCACTGCCCGGTTATCTCGATACCCGTGTGGTGGATTTCATTTCCAGGATTCTTTCGACTGGTAGGCCGCGGTACCTCACGGAGCTTGTGGTTGCTGGATCATCTTCCAGGTTTTCGTGTCTCCGTGTGCCTGGTTCAGAGAGTCGTAATTTCGCAACTCCATATTTGTGGAGGGTGTTATTCTCTGGAATGCCTTGTCTAGGGAGCGAAAGAGGGGGCTTATCTTGAGTCATGTGGCCTCCATTCACAACTCGTCATAACCAATTGTATAGGGCCAATTTTGTTCAGAGGACAGTTTGTCCTAAGTCTATTAAATAAATTGAATTGAATTGAATTGAATTTTTCAAATAACTCTGGAAAAATTCATGAAAAGTTGAATTCTTATTGAACGAGATTTTTCGAGTTTTCAATTTGTTCGGGTATTCAGAAAAAATTCACGAAAATTTCCAAAATCTCCAAAAATCATATTAACGCTGCTCGTATAATTTATGTTAGTTTTTATATTAAGTGCTCACAAAAAGAAAGTCACATATTGAATGAAAACTTTCTGAAAATTTCATGAAAATTTCAATTCACATTGAATAAGTTTTTTCGACCTTTCATATGGTTTGGGTGTTTCTGAAAAATTTCATAAAAATTCTCAAAATTTCATGAAATTTTCAATATAATTTAAAGAAAAGAAGCATATGTAAAAAATTCCAGAGATAACCACCATGTGGTTGGACTCAAAACTGATCATTTCTGGATGCGAGACGCAGAGGAAGAGAATACCCTATCCAGTACAAAGCTAGAAACACTGATCATGTGGATAGACCAAGAATTCGGACAGTTCTCGAAGGAGACTGAAGAAGAAGAAGAAGAAGAATCCCTGTCTAGAGCAATTCTGGGGATGGTCATCCTGTGGATGAACTCAGAATCCGAACAGTTCTGGAAGAAAAATGAAAAAGAATAAGAAGAATCCCTGTCCAGAACAATTCTGGGGATGGTCATCCTGTAGATGAACCCATAATCCGAACAGCTCTGGAGGAAAAATAGAGAAGAAGAAGAAGAATCTCTGGCCAGAACAATTCTGGGGATGGTCATCATGTGGATGAACCCATATTCCGAGCAGTTCTGGAGGAAAAATAGAGACGAAGAAGAAGAATCCTTGTCCAGAACAATTCTGGGGATGGTCATCTTGTGGATGAACCCATAATCCGAACAGTTCTGGAGGAAAAATGGAGAAGAAGAAGAATCTCTGGCCAGATCAATTCTGGGGATGGTCATCATGTGGATGAACCCAGAATCCGAACATCTCTGAAAGAAAAATAGAAAAAAAGAAGAAGAATATCTGGCCAGAACAATTCTGGGGCTGGTCATCCTGTGGATGAACCCATAATCCGAACAGTTCTGGAAGAAAAATGAAGAAGAACAAGAAGAATCCCTGTCCAGAACAATTCTGGGGATGGTCATCCTGTGGATGAAACCAGAATCCGAATAGTTCTGGAGAAAAAATGAAGAAGAAGAAGAATCCCTGTACAGAACAATTCTGGGGATGGTCATCCTGTGGATGAACCCATAATCCGAACAGCTCTGGAGGAAAAGTAGAGAAGAAGAAGAAGAATCCCTGGCCAGAACAATTCTGGGGATGGTCATTCTGTGGATGAACCCATAATCCGAGCAGTTCTGAAGGAAAAACTAGAGAGGAAGAAGAAAAATCCTTGTCCAGAACAATTCTGGGGATGGTCATCTTGTGGATGAACCCATAATCCGAACAGTTCTGGAGGAAAAATGAAGAAGAAGAATTTCTGCCCAGCACAATTCTGGGGATGATCATCAACTGGATGAACCCAAAATCCGAACAGTTCTGGAGAACAAATCAAGAAGAAGAAGAAGAATCCCTGTCCATAACAATTCTGGGGATGGTCATCTTGTGGATGAACCCATAATCCGAACAGTTCTGGAAGAAAAATGATGAAGAAGAAGAAGAATCTCTGGCCAGAACAATTCTGGGGATGGTCATTCTGTGGATGAACCCATAATCCGAGCAGTTCTGGAGGAAAAATAGAGAGGAAGAAGAAAAATCCTTGTCCAGAGCAATTCTGGGGATGGTCATCTTGTGGATGAACCCATAATCCGAACAGTTCTGGAGGAAAAATGAAGAAGAAGAATCCCTGCCCCGCACAATTCTGGGGATGATCATCAACTGGATGAACCCAAAATCCGAACAGTTCTGGAGAACAAATCAAGAAGAAGAAGAAGAATCCCTGTCCACAATAATTCTGGGGATGGTCGTCCTGTGGATGAACCCATAATCCGAACATCTCTGGAAGAAAAATAGAAAAGAAGAAGAAGAGTATCTGGCCAGAACAATTCTGGGGCTGGTCATCCTGTGGATGAACCCATAATCCGAACAGTTCTGGAAGAAAAATGAAGAAGAACAAGAAGAATCACTGGCCAGAACAATTCTTGGGATGGTCTTCCTGTGGATGAACCCATAATCCGAACAGTTCTGGAAGAAAAATGAAGAATAAGAGGAAGTATCCCTGGCCAGAACAATTCTGGGGATGGTCATCATGTGGGTGAACCCAAAATCCGAACAGTTCTGGAGAAAAAATAGAGAAGAAGAAGAAGAATCCGTGGCTAGAATAATTCTGGGGATGGTCCTCCTGTGGATGAACCAAGAATTCGAACAGTTCTGGAAGAAAAATGAAGAAGAAGAAGAAGAATCCCTGTCCAGAACAATTCTGGAGATGGTCATCCTGTGGATAAACCCAGAATCCGAACAGTTCTGGAAGAAAAATGAAGAAGAAGAAGAAGAAGAATCCCTGGCCAGAACAATTCTGGGGATGGTCATCCTGTGGATGAACCCAGAATCCGAACAGTTCTGGAGAAAAATGAAGAAGAAGCAGAAGAATCCCTGGCCAGAACAATTCAGGGGCTGGTCATCCTGTGGATGAACCCATAATCCGAACAGTTCTGGAGAAAAAATAGAGAACAAGAAGAAGAATCTCTGGCCAGAACAATTCTGGGGATGAACCCAGAATCCGAACAGCTCTGGAGAGAAAATAAAGAAGAAGAAGAAGAATCCCTGGCCAGAACAATTCTGGGGATGGTCTTCCTGTGGATAAACCCAGAATATGAACAGTTCTGGAAGAAAAATGAAGAAGAAGAAGAATCCCTGTCCAGAACAATTCTGGGGATGGTCATCTTGTGGATGAACCAAGAATCCGAACAGTTCTGGAAGAAAAATGAAGAAGAACAAGAAGAATCCCTGGCCAGAACAATTCTGGGGCTGGTCATCCTGTGGATGAACCCATAATCCGAACAGTTCTGGAGAAAAAATAGAGAACAAGAAGAAGAATCTCTGGCCAGAACAATTCTGGGGATGGTCATCCTGTGGATGAACCCAGAATCCGAACCGCTCTGGAGAGAAAATAAAGAAGAAGAAGAAGAATCCCTGGCCAGAACAATTCTGGGGATGGTCTTCCTGTGGATGAACCCAGAATCCGAACATCTCTGGAAGAAAAATAGAATAAAAGAAGAAGAATCCCTGGCCAGAACAATTCTGGGGATGGTCTTCCTGTGGATGAACCAAGAATTCGAACAGTTCTGGAAGAAAAATGAAGAAGAAGAAGAAGAATCCCTGTCCAGAAGAATTCTGGGGATGGTCATCCTGTGGATGAACCAAGAATTCGAACAGTTCTGGAAGAAAAATGAAGAAGAAGAAGAATCCGTGGACAGAACAATTCTGGGGTGGTCATCCTGTGGATGAACCAAGAATTCGAACAGTTCTGGAAGAAAAATGAAGAAGAAGAAGAATCCCTGTCCAGAAGAATTCTGGGTATGGTCATCCTGTGGATGAACCATGAATTCGAACAGTTCTGGAGGAAAAATAGAGAAGAAGAAGAAGAATCACTGGCCAGAACAATTCTGGGGATGGTCATCCTGTGGATGAACCCAGAATCCGAACAGTTCTGGAAGAAAAATGAAGAAGAAGAAGAAGAAGAATCCCTGACCAGGACATTTCTGGGGATGGTCATCCTGTGAATGAACAAGAATTCGAACAGTTCTGGAAGAAAAATGAAGAAGAAGAAGAATCCCTGTCCAGAAAAATTCTGGGGATGGTCATCCTGTGGATGAACCCAGAATACGAACAGTTCTTGAGGAAAAATGAAGAAGAAGAAGAAGAAGAAGAATCCCGGGCCAGAACAATTCTGGGGATGATCTTCCTGTGGATGAACCCAGAATCCGAACAGCTCTGTAGAAAAATGAAGAAGAAGAATCCGTGGCCAGAACTATTCTGGGGCTGGTCATCCTGTGGATGAACCCAGAATCCGAACAGTTCTGAAAGAAAAATGAAGAACAAGAAGAAGAATCCGTGGCCAGAACAATTCTGGGGATGGTCATGATGTGGATAAGGAATATCTGAGAAAAATGATGAAAATGTTGTCTTTTGTTCAAAAATCATGAAGGGACAGATAATCCTAACCGGCTTATGTAGGTGAGATTCTTAACGTGAGCTAACTCGGAGTGCATGCAAATTCGATTTGATGCTGAAGTAGGGAGACGCCATTCAGTTATCTTGAATCAAATTCGTCAAATTATACAAATTTTGTATTTAAACCAAAATATCAAGGATTTGGATGAACTGACAGAAAAGTGTTATATGGGGGAAATGTAGACCAGAATGTTCTCTATAATTTTTCCATAGAACTTGAACTCATCGATTACTCAGAAGCCAAGATATTCGAGGTTTTTTGTTTCTTAACTCGTTTTTTCATCCATCAGAGTGCCCCAAGTAGTCATTTGTTGAACTTCAACTATATCAAAGAATTGTTGTATTCTGTGGGACTTTCCATTTAAAACCCTATTTTAAGTGTCTTGGTGGAGTAGAGGCAGTCAAATTGGCATCTGAGTGATTTCAAAGCGTTATTATGGGAAAAATCAATTTTTTCACACTTAAACGGCAAAATCGGAGTGATAGCGTAGTCTGACCGGAAAATGATGTATGGACGAAATGTAGAAACAAATGTCCTCTACAATTATGTCGAAGCAATCATCAAAATCGGTTCAGCGACAGTCGAGATAATTGAGGTTATGTGATATTGAAATTCGTTTTTTGACTGTGGCGCCCCTGGTGTTGGTCCCACGAAGTTCAAATATTCTAGAAAGTTGTAGTATTTGGTGAGATCTTTCGTTTAAGCCCTCATTCATCAAAATCGGTCACATAGAACCGGAGATATGATTTTTTAAATTTTGTGAGCTTTGACCCCTCATATCTCCGGTTCTATTGAAACCACAGCGCACATACGCACCATTTTGGAAACGTCCTAGACTGGACTACAAAACACTAAAATTTCATTAACTTGCACAATGCCGTTTTTGAGAAAAGTGACTTTGAATTTCGATGAATTTTGACGCTATCACAGCGCCACCTGTGGTGAATTTTTGAACTTCCATCTGAAAGTGCTCATCGAGACAAAACCAAAAAGGTAAAATTTATGTCGATATGTTAATTAGAACCGGAGATAGAGGCCGGTCAATGTTCGAACTTTGACCCCTTATAGCTCGGGTCAGGGGTTATGGATCGACTTAAGGTTTTTTTTGTTTGATAGGTATAATCAACGGATACAACATACTAAAATTTCAGCCCGATTGCATAAGGAATTTTTGAGTTATTTAACTTTTAAGATTTAAAAATTTTCTTTTTAATAATAGCGCCCCTAGCGGTGGTTTTATGAACTTGCGATGTTAGAAGGGGAAGTGGCATTTCACGAGAGCTTTCCAAAAAGCCCTCATTTTTTAAATTCTGACAATTAGAACCGGAGTTATGGCCATTTTAAGAAAATTTTTTTGGACCCTTATAGCTCGGGTCAGGGGGGTCGGGGGACCTTAAGTTTGGTATTGATGGAAAGCTCTAAGGCCCAGCTATAACATACTAAAATTTGAGCCCGCTCGATGCCATAGGGCCGGAGCTATTGAGAAAACAAAAAAAGAGGGGTCTTCAAAATGGCGGAAGGAGGGGTGGGGGGTGGGGGGTCAATGCACCATGTTGCAATTTTCATACGATATTTAACCTTTGCCGAAAACCGCAAGTCGATATCTTTTTTAGTTTAGGAGCTATTAAGCTCCAAAGAGCGGCCGGACGGCCGGCCGGCCGGGAACGTAAATTAGCAACATATATATTCGTGATCTGGAAGTGCTGAAACACATTTTGGCCAAGTTTGAGGTCGATCGGACGACATGAAATTTTGTTAGGATTATAGTAGGTGAGATTGTTAAGAATCTCACCTAAATCGCTTTTTGATTCAAAATCCAGCTCAGCTATACCCAGCGAGCACCAAATGCTAAGCTTTTTCAAATCAGCTGAAAACATATATTTTTTCAGCTGAGCTCTGCTGACCTCGAAGTTGCACTAGCGATCGCAGTGGCAATTAGTCAAAGTTATTCTTTTTCCCCAATCGAGTGAGAGACTTTAATGCACTTGGTTTTTGTCTTTGCTGAGTTGAGTAGAAGCTAAGGTTAACCTTTTCCATTATTACAATTTTATGATTCTTACAATAACCACATTTGACATTAAAAAAATAAACCAAAAAATTTAAGATTCACAAAAATTTAAAAAAATCATATTTATAATATATTTTGAATAATATGTATTCTTAAACCTTTTCCGACCAATAAATTTAATTTTTTTTGTCTAATTTTATCAAAATATATTGTGAATTCATTTATAAAAAAATATACTACACCTAAATTAAAATTGCATTGCCAAGAATTCTTGTCCGCTGTGATTTTAGAAAATTAATAACCCAAGAAATTCTTGGGAATTCTCAAGATATTTTCATATTTAATGAATTCTAAATTCGAGAAATATTGAAAAAACTTCGGAACCTCATGGAAATACCAAGAAGATCAAGAACATATAGAATTTAGAGCCTCTATAATTTTTATTTAATGGTATACATAGTCTACTCAAAATTATTTGAAATGATTTCCAACAAATTAGCATATTTTCCTGACTTTAAAGGTATTTAAAAACTCTCTTCTAAAAAATATAAATGCATATCATTTTAATTTAAAAAATGAATCATCAAATTGAATAAATTTTTCATTTAAAAAAGAATACGTACAGTATTAAAAAAAACGATAATTGTTGGTTTGTTATTTTACCACGATAATAAAAGTAGTTTTTTGCGTAAAAATGCGCTTTAGAAAATTTATAATCGAAAATTTATAAATAGAAAATTGCAGCATATACATTATGCATATGCATCGTGCACGGATCATACATTTATTTCACTTGTAAAATATAAAACATTTTATAACATAAAAAAATATATATTTTCCGCATTTGCCGCAACAAACAAAAACGCTTTTATGTAAATTTTTCAACTTAAATTGTGATAAAACAATTATATTTTATTTTGTAGTATCCATAGAAATTTTTTTGTAGTACTTTTAAAGGCATTATTGAACTCATTAACTCTTTCGGGACCGCAGCATATACTGTAAGCCAATTTCACTTTTTTTTTTAAATCAAATATATCTTTGCTCAGAAATTAATTGAGGTCCTACAAAAAAATATTTTACATTTGGACATCCTTATAGTTTGTAATCATTCACAAGAATAGGATTTTTATCAGTTCTGAATAATTAAAAAAAAACATTGTTTTCCACAAAGTATTCATATGCTGCTTTGTGTACTCAGAGTCCCAAAAGAGGCGAAAGAGTTAAATGGGGGAGTCACAACTTTTAAATGGATTTTTTTAAATGCATCTGCAACTTTATTTACCATAAAAAAGTTAAAAAAGTAGAAAAATCCTGTTTCAAGATCAATTACAATAGTTGTGACCGACTGTGAGCATAATACATCAATGGCTGTTCCAGGAAAGATGCCAATATTTAATTGCGAAAATTGAGGAAAATATGCTTTTTGCAAAAGAAAAAACATATTTTTCATAAATAATGAATAATTTTATAACCCCCGACTGAATATTTCCTAAGAAAAAAATGTTTTTTTTTCTCGGGAAAATAATGACGCAATTCACTAAAAAATGCAACATTTTTGGTCGGGAGTATGTTTAATACTCTTATTTGACCATTCTCTATAGGCAGCATACCGCAGCATAATTCCTATAATAATATAAGTAATAAAAATCGTGATTATAATATCCCCCAAGTTGATAAATAATTTCAGGGGAAATTCCAAGTCCATTTTGACATTTTGAGAGAAAAAGAAAAAAAATTAAAGAGAAAATTTGCTGCTAAATGCTTCCTGGCGCCATCTACCGGCAGTATTTAGTTCTGCCATCATCCACTGCGAGCGCTAAACAGTGCCATTTTCATGTATTTGCTTAGCACTTTTTGTTCGAGAGCTGCTGATTGGCCAGCAGACCGATTCAGCAAAAAAAAATGCTGAAAATCCTATTTTATTCTGCTAACTGTGCTCGCTGGGTAGTCTGAGAAATTCGTGTTAAATGGTTTTTTACTGCTTAATTTTACGTAGCCGCTTTTTGCTGCATAAATTTCTGGGGAAGTGTTTTGATGTCACCACTGGGCATACAGGGTTTTTGCTATGAGCGACTCAATATAACCTTTGCCGAAAACCGCAAGTCGATATCTCTTTTAGTTTAGGAGCTATTAAGCTCCAAAGAGCGGCCGGCCGGCCGGCCGGCCGGGAACGTAAATTAGCAACATATATATTCGTGATCTGGAAGTGCTGAAACACATTTTGGCCAAGTTTGAGGTCGATCGGACGACATGAAATTTTGTTAGGATTATAGTACTTAGGTGAGATTATTAAGAATCTCACCTAATAAATAAGAGGAATGAAGTTTGAAAAGAAAAAGAGAATGATCAATGCTATCAAAAACCTTGGAGAAATCTAATAGGATGGAGAGTGGAAACTGCTTCCTGTCAAGTGCGATACTGAGATCGTGATTTACTCGCAACAACGCAGTAATGGTGCTGTGAGATTTTCAAAATCCAGGGCCCTTATTCTGCTGTGAAACGCAGATTTATCACTAATTTCGTGATAGTGCTTGTGTGTGTGAGGCTGGCTTCGGCCCACACTAAATGAAATTGTGAACAAAATAATCACAGTGAAGCACACAAACACCTTTCACGAGACTAAAATTGTTGTCCTTTGACTTACCAACTAAGAAAATTCGTGAAAAACTCTGGAAAAATCCGTCAACTACATTTAACTCCACTGCAGTTGTCAATCTTGAGCACACTCTTGCTTTCGCTCGCACTCTCTCATTCGCTCTTTGGCTGCGTGATGAAATTTCAAAATAATTACCGTTGGACATTCTATTTCATAACTTTAGCCAATTTTAATAAGTTTTCTTGCAACTACTGTGCCAAGCAAGAAAATTCAAATTTTCAATGATTTTCTCTTTTAATCTATAGTTTTTACTATGTGTTTCTGTAAAACCTCGAGAAATCACAGGCAAGGAGGAAATATTAAGATGGAAATGGTGTACAAATTTTGAAAGTAATTCATATAAATTATGAATTGTCGCAAATATTTTAGACGGATGTGTCAGAATTGGTATTCATAAATGTAGCAGTAATTTTTTCACAGCATGAAACTTATGCTCTTGAGTATGTCGCTGGAAAAAAAAAGAAGAAAAAACACGGAATTGTAGAACGAAGTTTTGATGGGTATTGTTTATGGAGTGATTGGTCTGAAATTTCGTAGATTTTGTGAAAGAAAATTTGTTTTCCCGGAGTAAGTAGTCAGATCGAAGCATCTACCGTCGCCACCATCGCAAAAGTTAATTACAAAGTCACCCATCCAGCAAATTTTGCTGAATTCTGTAGAATTTACTCTATAAGATGGTTCCGATCATTGCATTGTATGAAAATACAATATTATAAATTTTCACCACTTTCCACAAGGTATTGTTCTGTTAAAATAAGCTTGGCTTATTTTCTTTGAAATTATTTATCAACTTGGTGGAATTAACCATGATTTTCATAGTTTATATTTTAGATAAAAAATGAACACGGATTTGCCCTTTGACTCCTTCTCCTTTATTTACAAAACAACCATGTTTTTTACAAAAGATATTGTCACAAATTTGGACTTTTCTTTGAACATACATTAACGTTGAAATCGAAATATAACTACTAATATGGAACTTATATGGAAAATTGGAAAACTTGGGAATTATATATTTCTTAAAATTAATAGAAAGAATATTATTAACTATTTCTTTGCGTTAAACAGCAATTTTCCACCTCAAATGCATTTAATTTTTCATCTCGGGACCTCCAGGAGCTCGCGAGATAAAATTTGCGTGATTTTTAAAATAACAGCCATTTTCACGATTTTTCCTCACTACTACACATGCTATGTCGCTGAAAGCGCCAAATCTCCACGCACACAGAGCCAAAGCTCTGTGTATGATGTGTATTTGCATCACGCAAAATCGTGATTTTTAGGTGTCATAAGCTCCGTTTCAACAGCAGAATAGGCCCACAGATTGAAAATTTGAGAGCAAGTTACACTTACTCAAATGTTCCTCAATCTGCATTTTTAAGATGTGTTCAAACGGTTTAGATAGACAGGGCAAAATACTGATGGGTCGGAAATCACTAACTTGTGTAGGCTTAGAAGTTTTCGGAATCGGGGTGACAATAGCGTATTTCCACTCATCAGGAAAAAAGAAAATGTAATGCATGCATTATATAAGTCACAAAATGTGAGAAAGAATGATATCAAAAAGCGCTTTAAGAAAACTTATAGGTATGCCGTCGTGTCCACAGGCATCAGAATTAACCTTTCCAAAGGCCGAGTACACCTCAAAGGAATCCACGCACCTAAAGGAGAAGTACATGTCATGAACATGAGTGCCCACTGACTGGAGAGGAGACAAGGAACTTGAACTACTAACAAAGAATTTATTTAAATCATCAGCCGTAAAATTCACAGGGCTATCATTAGACTGTTTTGCAGTAATTCCCAACTGACCAATGTTTTTCCATAACTTTTTGTCTATGTTATTGTTTCTGTTCTTTTTTACGAAGGTAATAAAAACATTTCTTTTTCTATTTTTTTCAATTAAAATGAAAAAATTACTTAGTACAATTAGTATACATAGATAGTGATGCGTATGGGGAATGATATCGAAACAATTTTGACAAGTGATGCGTGACCAGCCGGGTCTTTTGGCAGCGTGGGAAAACTCGAGTTGTTTGGGTCTTATCCTGAGTTTTTGATATGACAGCTGAGGAAAAATATGTTACAACTCGGAAAATATTGTAATAGTTATTAAAATACACATTATTTTATGAAAAATTTATGGAATTAAGATAGCTATTATCGAATCCTTTCGTTTGATGTACAATATTAGGAAAGTGAAGTTAAATTAATTGATTTATTAGCATATGCAAATCTGAGCTTTAAATCGCTCTCCTGTAAAGTTGGCTATTCGCGAGTTGTTCGTTTCTTATTCTGAGGGATCGATATGCTTAAATCGGTGGCTGGAATATATGGCACCATTTTGAACGGCCTTTCTTAAGTCGCTTAGAAATAATTCTTGCTCCCATCTAACCATAATACACTCCGCGAAGCGCAATTCTCGCACGGTTGGTCTTCCAGTAGACAGTTTTGGGCAACTCCGCATGATACGAACTGAATTGTTTGTGTTCCGGAATCGTGGTACGCATCAAAAAATCACTACTGCTAAAACGGCTTTAGCTTTGTCCAACTCACTAAATTTAGCCATTAGGTATTCGTGAATTGATGAATAATTTTTATTACTCCCTCTGTAGACCAGTACTTAGGGAATTAGAAATCAATAATACATTATATTTACAATCACATATAGTCGGTCATTCTATATAATTGATGACATGGGACCGAAGGCTGAGTAGAGCCCGGTCGACCAGTCGGAGCTCCGCCAGCCCTCCATGTCATCAAGTTAAAATGAGGGTGTCCGGGTCGGAAATCTGAAAGCCCCACCAAGATCGTCAATCAGTCGCGCCACTGCACCCAGTAGAGGTACCGACAACAGGGAAGTACAGTGTGTGCCCACCGATCCTCACAGCTTCAGGGGGTCTACCGAAGGCTTTCTCTGTACAATTATGAGGGAGAAAAGGAGACGGAAAAACTCCATATTACGAGGTAGCCTCTGGTAGTTCGTCGGCTACGCTCGCCTCGGTAGCAACACTCACACACAGCACCCCCTTACAGCCGCCCACCGCTAGTCACACCAGCCCGAATGCGCAATGCCACATTTTAACGCTTCTCTTTACTTCCTTGAGTTTTTCGTTGCATTCATCCCATTCTGCCTGCCATTTTTCGTATGCTATAGTGTTGATCTTCCCTTTAATTACAAGAAATTCAGCTGTATGGAATCCGGCCGATAACTTGATAAAATACAGAAAACATGGAATTTCGACCTGGTTCTTCTCCTCATTTATTTTCTGTGCTTCTTCTATGCTGCGCTACCCGGTCCTTTAAACGCTGAATGGTTTTTCCGATGTATCTCTTTCTATACTCGCATGGTCTAGCATACACCACACCGTTTTGTAGCCATGGATCAATTTTATGTAAGATTTTTAACAATCTCACCTACTATAATCCTAACAAAATCTCATGTCCTCCGATCGACCACAAACTTTGCCAAAATTTGTGTCGCCACTTCCTGATCACGAATATATGGGGGGGGTCAGTTACGTTCCCGGCCGGCCGGCCGCTCTTTGGAGCTTAATAGCTCCTAAACTAAATGAAATATCGACTTGCGGTTATCGGCAAAGGTTAGATATCGGGTGAAAATTGCAACATGGTGCATTGACCCACCATCCCTCACCCCTCCTTCCAACATTATGGGTACCCCCCTTTTTTTCTCAATAGCTCCGCCCCTATGGCATTGATCGGGCTCAAATTTTAGTATGTTATAGCTGGGTCTTAGGGCTTTCCATCAATATCAAACTTAAGGTAACCCGACCCACCTGACCCGAGCAATAAAGGTCCAAAAAAAATTTCTTAAAATGGCCATAACTCCGGTTCTAATAGTCAGAATTTAAAAAGTGAGGGCTTTCTGGAAAGCTCTCATGAAATGCCACTTCCCCTTCTAACATCACAAGTTCATAAAACCACCGCTAGGGGCGCTATTTTTAAAAAGAAGATTTTTCAATTTTCTAAATTAAATAACTCGAAAATTCCATTGTGCATCGGGCTGAAATTTTAGTATGTTGTAGCTCTTGATTATACCTATCAAACAAAAAAATACTTAAGTCCATCAATAACCCCTGACCCCAACTATAAGGGGTCAAATTTCGAACATTGACCGGCCTCTATCTCCGGTTCTAATTAACATAGCGACCTAAGTTTTACCTTTTTGGTTTCGTCTCGATGAGCACTTTCAGATGGAAGTTCAAAAATTCACCACAGGTGGCGCTGCGATAGCATCAAAATTCATCGAAATTCAAACCCATTTTTGTCAAAAACGGCATTGTGCAAGTTAATCAAATTTTAGTATATTATAGTCCAGTCAAGGGTGTTTCCAAAATGGTGCGTAATTGTGCTGTGGTTTCAATAGAACCGGAGATATGAGGGGTCAAAATTCACGAAATTCAAAAAATCATATCTCCGGTTCTATTTGACCGATTTTGATAGGTGAGGGCTTAAACAAAAGATCTCACCAAATGCTACAACTTTCTAGAACACTTGAACTTCGTGGGACCAACACCAGGGGCGCCACAGTCAAAAAACGAATTTCAATATCACATAACCTCAATTATCTCGACTGTCGCTGAATCGATTTTGATGATTACTTCGACATAATTGTAGAGCACATTTGTCTCTACATTTCGTCCATACATCATTTTCCGGTCAGACTACGCTATCACTCCGATTTTGCCGTTTAAGTGTGAAAAAATTGATTTTTGCCATAATAACGCTTTGAAACCACTCAGATGCCAATTTGACTACTTCTTCTCGACCAAGACACTTAAAATAGGGTTTTAAATGGAAAGTCTCACAATATACAACAATTCTTTGATATAGTTCAAGTTCATCAAATGAACACTTGGGGCGCTCTGGTCGAAAAAACGAGTTCAGAAACAAACAACCTCGTTTATCTCGGCTTCTGATTAATCGATGAGATCAAGTTCTACGGCAAAATTATAGAGAACATTATAGTCTACATTTCACCCATATATCACTTTTCTGTCACTCAAAAAATTCACTCACAAAATTTGTATAATTTCACGAATTTTATTCAAGATAACTGAATGGCGTACCCCAACTTCAGCTCTAAATAGAATTTGCATGCATTCCGAGTTAGCTCACATAAAGAATCTCACCTACATAAGCCGGTTAGGATTATCTGTCCCTTTTGAATCAAAATCGTGAAATACAAATTTTGTATTTAAACCAAAATTTCAAATATTTGGATGAAGTGACAGAAAAGTGATATATGGGTGAAATGTAGACCAGAACGATCTCTATAATTCTGCTGTAGAACTTGATCTCATCGATTAATCAGAAGACGACATAACCGAGTTTGTTTGTTTCTGAACTCGATTTTCGACCAGAGCGCCCCAAGTGTTCATTTGATGAACTCCAACTATATCAAAGAATTGTTGGATTTTGTGACACTTTTCTTTTAAAACCCTATTTTAAGTTTCTTTGTCTATTACCTCTCTTAGGGTGTTGACTGTTAATTAGGGTTTTTTTCCTCTCTCTTCACCTCCCGCGTGGTTTGTGTTCACAAAAAAAAGTTCATTTCCTATAAAAAAAAAACAGCACAAACCACCGCAACGCGCACTCGACACTTCTTGCATACACTATCTTTACACAATCACATTCAATCACCTTCAAGCTCATCCAAAAACTGGCCCAAAATCTTCCAGCCACCGACCGGCCGCCCTATTTCCCCTTATCAGCAAAATTTACTGCCTAACCAGTTGCCCATATATTCTCTCAAGATCTAGGAAATTTATTTAAATTTAAAATGTAACCGAAACATACTCCCCTTGCTTCATAAAGAAAAAAAAATTATATAAAAAAAAGAAATTCCTGTAACTTCTCTCTATCTTATTTCTAAGAATTTATAATTTGAAGTAAAACAAACAATAAGCAACTAAAATATTATGAGGTCACTCCACTTCCCATATCGAACAGCATCTGACCGCGGGACGATATGAAAACGCGAGGTTTTCATGCTCCTGCAGCTATCTGAAAGCCTCCCCGTTTACAAATATGGGAAGAAAAAAAACCCTAGAAGAGGGAAAAAGAACCCGAGACCGTAGACGCTTTCTAGAACACCACAAGACTATGGCTCGTTAACATCTACTATACGGTAACTAAATCCCTTCCATGCGTGCTGATTATAGCTGCCCAAATATTGGCAGTGGAGGACAAGGCAATTATTACATCGGACTTTCCGACTTGATTGTAAACAAGATTCTTAACTATTCTCGTCCAACTACTGAAAGATAGAGATAGGATCCTTCTGAAAACTCCCATACCTCTAACACAAATAACCGAACCAACATAAATGCAGGAGGCTGGTTAAAATAGAGGCAGGCTGAGAAAATTCCATATCAGAATCCTAACTTGAGATCGGCTATCCTTTTGAAAATCACGATCCAATGGCACTCAATATTACAGAACCGGAAAATACCGTGTCTTCTGCACTATCCCAACAAAGGCTGACTTTAAAAAAAACTAATTAGCTGAACAAGTTGAAATGTAAGAGCTAATTTAAAAATTATTTAGGATGGCGAGAAATTAAATATAGTGTATAGCCCTTCCTATTTAAGGAGCAGTTACGTTACTGGAGATGCCAACACTTACCCCTTACGAGACAAAAAAAACAAGAAAAAAAATTTCTGAAACCCTACTGACTTACAATTATTAAACAAATTAAAATTACCCTGGTTTTATATCCTTCCCATGATAAACACCTTTCCTTCTAGATTCAATGTCCTCTAATTCATAAGCCTGCCCATTTACTGCAATTACTTTGCTTTTGACCCATGGACAAAACTTTGCTTGTACCCCTTTTGTTGCATCTGACAATACAAAAGGTCTACGATACACAATCTCACCCACTGAAAATTTCTTTGGCCTTGCTCTAAGATCGTAAATTCTTTTAGAATCCTAATCAGCTTTCTCCAAGCGTAACTTTGCATCACCTCTCCCCAATTCCAGAGCTTCAAGTCTTTCCTCCAAAGACTATTGTTTATTTGCGCATTCCACTGCATATTCATTTCCATCAACAATCATTTCTTGCCCGAAGTTCAGAAAATATGGTGTATACTGGGTACCGTCATGTACTGACGAACGTATAGCCATACCGATTTCTGGAAGATACTTCGGCCAGTCATTATGCTTCTTGGAAATATAAGCTCTAATAGCAGTTATGATAGTTCGATTTGTACGTTCTGTAGGATTGCTTTGAGGTGAATAAGCAGGGGTTGCCCAATGAGTTACATTCAAACCCTGAATGAATTATTTAAAACTATTAGATATAAATGCCGGGCCATTATCGCTAAAAATTATCTTCGGAACACCAAATATTGGGAAGACATGTTGACTCAAAACTTTTACTAAGCTATTGGTTGTTGAGTTACGCAACGGATACAAAAGAACAAATTTCGTGCATTTATCAACTATTACTAGAAGTTGTCGATAGCCTTCTGAACTCTTAGTCAGAGGTCCAACGAAATCTAAGGAAATATATTCCCAAGGTCTAGACACCGATACATGAGAACCCATAGGGGGATTTAAAGGAACATTGGGAGACTTTGTACTCTTACTGATGTATTCTCACCTGAAAGGGGAGATGATAAGGAATGAGTTAGTATTCCAGCGTTGTCGCCGAATCCTGATGGGGGCCCCAAATGCCGAGTGTTTAGATAGAGACACCACTTTTCCTATCCACCAATGAATGAAACACTTGATCTAATTCACTTATATAATTGATACTATATATTAGAGTTCACAAGACTAAATTAATGTGCTCGTCACTAAGGCTGCGCAGAAAAAAGACAGACTGACTTCTGTAGATACTAGCATATAGTGTGGAAGCGAGCCCACGTTCCACACCCTTAGGCAGGGCCGGATTCCGTCACAACACTTACATACCTCGTAATTTCGAATATAACTTCTGACATCAGTTCTCATAGTAGGCCAAAAATACCTGGTGGATATTTTGCGATATGTTTTAAAGAATCCGAAATGCGAAGAAGTAGGATGATCGTGATATCTATTCAAAAGATCCTTTCTATCTGACTTAGGGACACAAAGCTTCCACTTAAAGCTTGTAGTTTTGAAAGGGTGTACTGAACTGGTGGAAAGTGATACTCATCGCTGAGGTGGTTGCCAAAAGACTGAATATATTTCCAACAGTATCTACAAATAATGCATCACATAGTACAATATGGAATGCTGATCGAGCATTCCACTACATCACCCCCTTTTGGAGTATGATCTTTACAATTTGGTTTTAGAATATATAAATTTTGAATTTTGATTTTTTTTTGTTTGAATTTTGAATTTTGAATTTAGTATTTTCTTTTTTCTTTTACATTCTGTATACAGTATTTCCCCCCTTTTTTTTGTTTTTTTTTTGTTTTTGAAGTTACAATGGTAGATATAATTTTTCTTAATATTTAAGTAACTATAAAACTTTTTTTAAAGTTAATATTTCTTATCTTGAATTTAGTAATTACTTATAAATCAATTTTTCAAATGTTAATGTGTTTATTTTTAATTATAACTATTAGTACTTGAGGCCTCAATTACTGTATTATTTAAAAAACTTTAATCTATTATTATGAACTATAATTTCTTTACCATTACTTAGATTTCTGAGTTTACTATTGACGCCTAGTCTATTTATTATTATATATGGGCCTGTATAAGGACTTTCCTGCTTAGTCCGACCTTCATTGGTAACTAAAACTAGATCATTGATTTTAAAGTTAATTATAGAAATTGGTTCTTTTTGTGTTCTTTTTAATTTTTCTTTCATAAGGAATTCCTTTGCTTTTTCGTGCGATATTTGTAAGCGAAACTTTAATTCACTAACATATGCATCGTAATTATATATTGGTGTCGAGAAGCGATCATCAATATTTAGGGATGTCAGTTTCCCAAAAATCAATTGAAAAGGGGTGTAATTAGTGTCTAAATGGGGCGTATTATTGTAGGCAAATACAAAATAAGGTATCCACACATCCCAATCATCACAATCGCTAAAAGATAGTAAATATGAGTTTAAAACTCGGTGCAATCTTTCTACACTACCTAGCGTTTGGTGATGATAGGGAGTGGATCGTGAATGGTTTATGTGCAATAGCTCGCAAATGCTGGTAAAAGTTTCGTTTACAAACTCACGTCCTAAGTCTGTTTTGAGTGTTCTAAAGTGACCGAATTTTAAAATAAAGTTTTCAACTATGGCTTTCGCTACTGTGTGGCTTTCTTTATTTGGTAAGGGTATTATTTCAATAAACTTGGAAAGTTCACACTGTAACGTTAGCGCATACTTGTTACCGTTTGATGTTTCATGTAACGGGCCTACTAGATCTGCTTGTATCGTCTCAAAACTAGAACTTGGAGTTTCCGTTATTTGCAAAGGTTCCTTAACGTGTTTATGAATCTTATTTGTGGCGCATTGTATACAAGCTTGTACGTAATCTCTAACCATTTTGCGCATTCCCTTCCAAACGTAAAAATTTTTTATTCTTTTCATAGTCTTGGCTATGCCAAAATGTCCTCCGGTGGGCGTATCGTGAAATTCGTTGATCAACTTAAGCATTTCGTTTTTATTGATAATTACCTTAGGAGGTGCGTAAAGAGCGATTTTTAGTGGATCCACTTCATTTCGTTGCAACGATTCATAAAATGTTTTAAATTCTCTTACACTTATGTATGAGAACAATTTATCATCCATTAAAAATGCTACTCGAAAGTCGGCATTCTTTTGTTTCTTTATTATATTCTTTATAGAATTAAAGATATCGCCCAAATATCTTTTTATATCCTCCTGAGTGCACTCGATTTTTAAAATGTTATTACTCTTTACTTTATGTCTTTCGATCAAAATCGAAGACTTGCTCGCAAAATTTAAATCTTTAATTGAGAACTCAACACGTGTTAATTTTTTTTATTTCTGACAATGATTGACATATCCAAACTAAAGGGTCTACAAAAGGCATTGTTTCTGACACTAGGGCTTTATTTGACGAAATGGGCTCTTTTTTAGCCATTGCCCTGGTTAATACATTTACGTCATGTTCTACTGGAATAAGTGATTTTAATTCTTCTGAAGAAATAATAATTCTGCTGAGGGCATCAGCACAATTTAAATTACCAGGACGATAGACTACATCAAAATCATAATCCATTAACTCAAGTCGAACATTATTTAATTTAGAAGATAGTGAACGATTTGAAAAGAGACCGACTAACGGTCTATGGTCCGTAACTAGAGTAAACCGTTTCCCGTAGACATATGGATGGAAGTACATGATAGCCCAATGCGCCGCGAGAAGTTCCTTAATAATTATAGGCTTTTTCAACTCATGTTTATGAAGGCTCTTACTCGCAAATGCGATCGGTTTGTCAGATCCAATCTCCCCTTGTGACAATACTGCACCATACGCGAATTTAGAACTGTCAGTGGTTATAATTAATTTTTGGTTATCATCCGGGTAGGCTAAAATTTCAGGAGACATTAATTGTGGAGCTATCAGCGACGAGTTGCTCCGGTTGTGGGATATTTAATTTTTTTTTTCCAGCAAATGAAAAAACTCTGTATGCTGGAAAACTCCACCATCGGAAACACGTCCATTGGTGCCAATGTCGACCATTATAAATTTATAATTTGCATCGACTATAGCCATCAGCACGATACTATGAAATTTTTTATAATTATAATATGTGCTTCCTGATCCCGGAGGAGGAATAATGGCCACATGCTTTCCGTCGATAGCCCCAAGATAATGTGGAAAATTCCACAGTGTAGAGAATTCTGCTGCTTTTTGTTTCCATTCTGCTTCACACTCAGGAAACTGTAAAAACGATTATGTATATTTTTTTTATTTATTTATAAAATTTGTAAAATTGTACCTTTAAGAAGTCTTCTTTCATTGTATCGTAAATTTCCTCGCAAGTTTCCGGGATTATTTTGCAAAGCGATTGAGGAGATATTCCTGTGCAAAATTTCAACTCCTCATACGAAGAACTGGTAGCCAAGAATCTCAACGTAGCTGCTAGCCTCTCCTTGGCTGGAATTGCCATTCTCATACGAGTATTTTGGCGTTCTATCCTGCTTTTCACTGTGTTCAAAACCATATCAAATTGCTGGGAATCCATACGAAGATAGTTCATAAAATCCCACGGTTCTCTTTCCTCCAATTCACGTAAAAGTTTTACGTGTGAGAATTCATTTCTGTCACGTAGCCAATCCTTACACCATTTTCTCTTTTCCTGAGACATTTCCTCTGCCATTTCCTCCACGCAAATCACAAACGCACTCAAAAGAATCGCTCTACGTCTAGTCGCCATTTTATTTCGCGTCCCACTATCCTGAACAAGATCACAATTTTCACCTCCACGGAGGGAAATTGTACACACGAGCGATATATAGCGTATATAGCCAACTTCACATTGTACGTTGGTAGATTTTCTGAATTCCGGAATGTGAGAACATAACCTCAAAATATGTTATTTTTCCTTTTCTATCAACTAATTTTGTTTTCCTAACAAATTATTACAATATTTTAAAAGAATGTTCATCAGAAGAATCCCAGGAGTCATTAAAAACCTGAACTTGTACCCAGGTACTTTAGCATGAGTCCTCTAACTCCAAGAAAGCCCACGATTTCCATTCAATTGCTGTTTTTTGCAAAATATTCAGGAACGCAGGTGGGAGGAGTATTGGCTAAAAGCTTGAACCTTGAAGGTGTGATTCCAGAGCTGAAGAAAAACCTCATGATAGAGGTAGATAGAGCATTTATGCAAGATGCACATGACCAAATTTCCTTCAGGCTGCAGCACTACTGGATATTATCTCTGCATTTTATTTTGGGTGGAATTGATGTGGCAAAGGGATTGTTTGGAAAGATGAAACTTGTCGTGAGTGCTCTGAGTGTCCAAATACTGAAGGATTCCATTTACTAGAGATTTATTCAAGAAATGCAAGAGTGCAAGTGTGAGCAGTGTTTCGGAAGGCTTCTGCACACGACTAGAAATGGAGAAAACCTCTGGATAGCAGTGGGAAGGAATCAATTGTAACAGGTGTTGCAAGGAACGTGACAAAATTTTATTCAGCACCAGGACTAATAATTTAAAATAATAAAGTATTGTATAAAAATCATTTAATAAATTGCCATTTTACGTCAAACTTCAAACGCTTCTTGGTATAATTTTATGATACGAATTGGAATCCTACAGAGGGAACGAAGGCTTGTAGTTGTGGCTATCCAGTCCTTTTGCTCGCGATAGTAAACTCTCCTACGGTATGATACGAAGCATGATCCTGAGAGTCTGTGAGAATTCAAGTTATTAATTCTATTTGGATTATGTTTCCAATCTGAAGTACTTTGGGCATAATGAACAAGAAAATCCCAGAAGATCTGGGATTTCCAGGAGGAAGCTCCAGAAATCTTCTGACCACAGAAGGTATCTGAAGTGTTTTGGGCATAATATACAAGAAAATCCCAGAAGATCTGGGATTTCCAGGAGGAAGCTCCAGGAATCGTCTGACCACAGAAGGTATCTGAAGTGTTCTGGTCATAATATACAAGAAAATCCCAGAAGATCTGGGATTTCCAGGAGGAAGCTCCAGAAATCTTCTGACCACAGAAGGTATCTGAAGTGTTTTGGGCATAATACGCAAGAAAATCCCAGAAGATCTGGGATTTTCTGGAGGAAGCTCCAGAAATCCTCTGACCACAAAAGGTATCTGAAGTGTTTTGGACATAATATGCAAGAAAATCCCAGAAGATCTGGGAATTCCTGGTGGAAGCTCCAGAAATCCTCTGACCACAGAAGGTATCTGAAGTGTTCTGGTCATAATATACAAGAAAATCCCAGAAGATCTGGGATTTCCAGGAGGAAGCTCCAGAAATCTTCTGACCACAGAAGGTATCTGAAGTGTTTTGGGCATAATACGCAAGAAAATCCCAGAAGATCTGGGATTTCCAGGAGGAAGCTCCAGAAATCCTCTGACCACAGAAGGTATCTGAAGTGTTCTGGTCATAATATACAAGAAAATCCCAGAAGATCTGGGATTTCTAGGAGGAAGCTCCAGAAATCTTCTGACCACAGAAGGTATCTGAAGTGTTTTGGGCATAATATACAAGAAAATCCCAGAAGATCTGGGATATTCTGGAGGAAGCTCCAGGAATCGTCTGACCACAGAAGGTATCTGAAGTGTTCTGGGCATAATATACAAGAAAATCCCAGAAGATCTGGGATATTCTGGAGGAAGCTCCAGGAATCTTCTGACCACAGAAGGTATCTGAAGTGTTCTGGTCATAATATACAAGAAAATCCCAGAAGATCTGGGATTTCCAGGAGGAAATTCCAGAAATCTTCTGACCACAGAAGGTATCTGAAGTGTTCTGGTCATAATATACAAGAAAATCCCAGAAGATCTGGGATTTCCAGGAGGAAACTCCAGAAATCTTCTGACCACAGAAGGTATCTGAAGTGTTTTGGGCATAATATACAAGAAAATCCCAGAAGATCTGGGATATTCTGGAGGAAGCTCCAGGAATCGTCTGACCACAGAAGGTATCTGAAGTGTTCTGGTCATAATATACAAGAAAATCCCAGAAGATCTGGGATTTCCAGGAGGAAGCTCCAGAAATCTTCTGACCACAGAAGGTATCTGAAGTGTTCTGGGCATAATATACAAGAAAATCCCAGAAGATCTGGGATTTCCAGGAGGAAGCTCCAGAAATCTTCTGACCACAGAAGGTATCTGAAGTGTTCTGGTCATAATATACAAGAAAATCCCAGAAGATCTGGGATTTCCAGGAGGAAGCTCCAGAAATTTTCTGACCACAGAAGGTATCTGAAGTGTTTTGGGCATAATATACAAGAAAATCCCAGAAGATCTGGGATATTCTGGAGGAAGCTCCAGGAATCGTCTGACCACAGAAGGTATCTGAAGTGTTCTGGTCATAATATACAAGAAAATCCCAGAAGATCTGGGATTTCCAGGAGGAAGCTCCAGAAATCTTCTGACCACAGAAGGTATCTGAAGTGTTTTGGGCATAATATACAAGAAAATCCCAGAAGATCTGGGATATTCTGGAGGAAGCTCCAGGAATCGTCTGACCACAGAAGGTATCTGAAGTGTTCTGGGCATAATATACAAGAAAATCCCAGAAGATCTGGGATTTCCAGGAGGAAGCTCCAGGAATCGTCTGACCACAGAAGGTATCTGAAGGGTTTTGGGCATAATATACAAGAAAATCCCAGAAGATCTGGGATTTCTTGGAGGAAGCTCCAGGAATCGTCTGACCACAGAAGGTATCTGAAGGGTTTTGGGCATAATATACAAGAAAATCCCAGAAGATCTGGGATTTCCAGGAGGAAGCTCCAGGAATCGTCTGACCACAGAAGGTATCTGAGGTGTTCTGGTCATAATATACAAGAAAATCCCAGAAGATCTGGGATTTCCAGGAGGAAGCTTTAGAAATCTTCTGACCACAGAAGGTATCTGAAGTGTTTTGGGCATAATACGCAAGAAAATCCCAGAAGATCTGGGATTTCCAGGAGACAGCTCCAGAAATCTTCTGACCACAGAAGGTATCTGAAGGGTTTTGGGCATAATATACAAGAAAATCCCAGAAGATCTGGGATTTCTAGGAGGAAGCTCCAGGAATCGTCTGACCACAGAAGGTATCTGAAGTGTTCTGGTCATAATATGCAAGAAAATCCCAGAAGATCTGGGATTTCCAGGAGGAAGCTCCAGAAATCTTCTGACCACAGAAGGTATCTGAAGCGTTTTGGGCATAATACGCAAGAAAATCCCAGAAGATCTGGGATATTCTGGAGGAAGCTCCAGGAATCGTCTGACCACAGAAGGTATCTGAAGTGTTCTGGTCATATTATACAAGAAAATCCCAGAAGATCTGGGATTTCCAGGAGGAAACTCCAGAAATCTTCTGACCACAGAAGGTATCTGAAGTGTTTTGGGCATAATATACAAGAAAATCCCAGAAGATCTGGGATATTCTGGAGGAAGCTCCAGGAATCGTCTGACCACAGAAGGTATCTGAAGTGTTCTGGTCATAATATACAAGAAAATCCCAGAAGATCTGGGATTTCCAGGAGGAAGCTCCAGAAATCTTCTGACCACAGAAGGTATCTGAAGTGTTCTGGGCATAATATACAAGAAAATCCCAGAAGATCTGGGATTTCCAGGAGGAAGCTCCAGAAATCTTCTGACCACAGAAGGTATCTGAAGTGTTCTGGTCATAATATACAAGAAATTCCCAGAAGAACTGGGATTTCCAGGAGGAAGCTCCAGAAATCTTCTGACCACAGAAGGTATCTGAAGTGTTTTGGGCATAATACGCTCCAGAAATTTCCAGGAGGAAGCTCCAGAAATCTTCTGACCACAGAAGGTATCTGAGGTGTTCTGGTCATAATATACAAGAAAATCCCAGAAGATCTGGGATTGACCACAGAAGGTATCTGAGGTGTTCTGGTCATAATATACAAGAAAATCCCAGAAGATCTGGGATTTCCAGGAGGAAGCTCCAGGAAACGTCTGACCACAGAAGGTATCTGAGGTGTTCTGGTCATAATATACAAGAAAATCCCAGAAGATCTGGGATTTCCAGGAGGAAGCTTTAGAAATCTTCTGACCACAGAAGGTATCTGAAGTGTTTTGGGCATAATACGCAAGAAAATCCCAGAAGATCTGGGATTTCCAGGAGACAGCTCCAGAAATCTTCTGACCACAGAAGGTATCTGAAGGGTTTTGGGCATAATATACAAGAAAATCCCAGAAGATCTGGGATTTCCAGGAGGAAGCTCCAGGAATCGTCTGACCACAGAAGGTATCTGAAGTGTTCTGGTCATAATATGCAAGAAAATCCCAGAAGATCTGGGATTTCCAGGAGGAAGCTCCAGAAATCTTCTGACCACAGAAGGTATCTGAAGTGTTTTGGGCATAATACGCAAGAAAATCCCAGAAGATCTGGGATATTCTGGAGGAAGCTCCAGGAATCGTCTGACCACAGAAGGTATCTGAAGTGTTCTGGTCATAATATACAAGAAAATCCCAGAAGATCTGGGATTTCCAGGAGGAAACTCCAGAAATCTTCTGACCACAGAAGGTATCTGAAGTGTTTTGGGCATAATATACAAGAAAATCCCAGAAGATCTGGGATTTCCAGGAGGAAGCTCCAGGAATCGTCTGACCACAGAAGGTATCTGAAGGGTTTTGGGCATAATATACAAGAAAATCCCAGAAGATCTGGGATTTCCAGGAGGAAGCTCCAGGAATCGTCTGACCACAGAAGGTATCTGAAGTGTTCTGGGCATAATATACAAGAAAATCCCAGAAGATCTGGGATTTCCAGGAGGAAGCTCCAGGAATCGTCTGACCACAGAAGGTATTCCAGGAGGAAGCTCCAGAAATCTTCTGACCACAGAAGGTATCTGAAGTGTTTTGGGCATATACAAGAAAATACGCAAGAAAATCCCAGAAGATCTGGGATTTCCAGGAGGAAGCTCCTGAAGGGTTTTGGGCATAATATACAAGAAAATCCCAGAAGATCTGGGATTTCCAGGACGAAGCTCCAGGAATCGTCTGACCACAGAAGGTATCTGAAGTGTTCTCCCAGAAGATCATTTAATCCAGAAATACAGAAATCTGAAAAATCCCAGAAGATCTGGCTCCAGAAATGACCACAGAAGGTTCTGGGGCAAGAAAATCCCAGAAGATCTGGGATTTCCAGGAGGAAGCTCGTCTGACCACAGAAGGTATCTGAAGTCATAATATACAAGAAAATCCCAGAAGATCTGGGATATTCTGGAGGAAGCTAATCGTCTAGGTATCTGAAGTGTTCTGGGCATAATATACAAGAAAATCCCAGAAGATCTGGGATTTCCAGGAGGAAGCTCCAGGAATCGTCTGACCACAGAAGGTATCTGAAGTGTTCTGGGCATAATATACAAGAAAATCCCAGAAGATCTGGGATTTCCAGGAGGAAGCTCCAGAAATCTTCTGACCACAGAAGGTATCTGAATTGTTCTGGGCATAATACGCAAGAAAATCCCAGAAGATCTGGGATTTCCAGGAGGAAGCTCCAGAAATCGTCTGACCACAGAAGGTATCTGAAGTGTTTTGGGCATAATACGCAAGAAAATCCCAGAAGATCTGGGATTTCCAAGAGGAAGCTCCAGAAATCTTCTGACCACAGAAGGTATCTGAAGTGTTCTGGTCATAATATACAAGAAAATCCCAGAAGATCTGGGATTTCCAGGAGGAAATTCCAGAAATCTTCTGACCACAGAAGGTATCTGAAGTGTTCTGGTCATAATATACAAGAAAATCCCAGAAGATCTGGGATTTCCAGGAGGAAACTCCAGAAATCTTCTGACCACAGAAGGTATCTGTAGTGTTTTGGGCATAATATACAAGAAAATCCCAGAAGATCTGGGATATTCTGGAGGAAGCTCCAGGAATCGTCTGACCACAGAAGGTATCTGAAGTGTTCTGGTCATAATATACAAGAAAATCCCAGAAGATCTGGGATTTCCAGGAGGAAGCTCCAGAAATCTTCTGACCACAGAAGGTATCTGAAGTGTTCTGGGCATAATATACAAGAAAATCCCAGAAGATCTGGGATTTCCAGGAGGAAGCTCCATAAATCTTCTGACCACAGAAGGTATCTGAAGTGTTCTGGGCATAATATACAAGAAAATCCCAGAAGATCTGGGATTTTCAGGAGGAAGCTCCAGAAATCTTCTGACCACAGAAGGTATCTGAAGTGATTTGGGCATAATATACAAGAAAATCCCAGAAGATCTGGGAATCCAGAAATTCTGGAGGAAGCTCCAGGAATCGTCTGACCACAGAAGGTATCTGAAGTGTTCTGGTCATAATATACAAGAAAATCCCAGAAGATCTCCAGGAATCTTCTGACCACAGAAGGTATCTGTAGTGTTTTGGGCATAATATACAAGAAAATCCCAGAAGATCTGGGATATTCTGGAGGAAGCTCCAGGAATCGTCTGACCACAGAAGGTATCTGAAGTGTTCTGGAGAAAATCCCAGAAGATCTGGGATTTCCAGGAGGAAGCTCCAGAAATCTTCTGACCACAGAAGGTATCTGAAGTGTTCTGGGCATAATATACAAGAAAATCCCAGAAGATCTGGGATTTCCAGGAGGAAGCTCCATAAATCTTCTGACCACAGAAGGTATCTGAAGTGTTCTGGTCATAATATACAAGAAAATCCCAGAAGATCTCAGGAGGAAGCTCCAGAAATCTTCTGACCACAGAAGGTATCTGAAGTGATTTGGGCATAACTTACAAGAAAATCCCAGAAGATCTGGGATATTCTGGAGGAAGCTCCAGGAATCGTCTGACCACAGAAGGTATCTGAAGTGTTCTGGTCATAATATACAAGAAAATCCCAGAAGATCTGGGATTTCCAGGAGGAAGCTCCAGAAATCTTCTGACCACAGAAGGTATCTGAAGTGTTTTGGGCATAATATACAAGAAAATCCCAGAAGATCTGGGATATTCTGGAGGAAGCTCCAGGAATCGTCTGACCACAGAAGGTATCTGAAGTGTTCTGGGCATAATATACAAGAAAATCCCAGAAGATCTGGGATTTCCAGGAGGAAGCTCCAGGAATCGTCTGACCACAGAAGGTATCTGAAGGGTTTTGGGCATAATATACAAGAAAATCCCAGAAGATCTGGGATTTCCAGGAGGAAGCTCCAGGAATCGTCTGACCACAGAAGGTATCTGAAGGGTTTTGGGCATAATATACAAGAAAATCCCAGAAGATCTGGGATTTCCAGGAGGAAGCTCCAGGAATCGTCTGACCACAGAAGGTATCTGAGGTGTTCTGGTCATAATATACAAGAAAATCCCAGAAGATCTGGGATTTCCAGGAGGAAGCTTTAGAAATCTTCTGACCACAGAAGGTATCTGAAGTGTTTTGGGCATAATACGCAAGAAAATCCCAGAAGATCTGGGATTTCCAGGAGACAGCTCCAGAAATCTTCTGACCACAGAAGGTATCTGAAGGGTTTTGGGCATAATATACAAGAAAATCCCAGAAGATCTGGGATTTCTAGGAGGAAGCTCCAGGAATCGTCTGACCACAGAAGGTATCTGAAGTGTTCTGGTCATAATATGCAAGAAAATCCCAGAAGATCTGGGATTTCCAGGAGGAAGCTCCAGAAATCTTCTGACCACAGAAGGTATCTGAAGTGTTTTGGGCATAATACGCAAGAAAATCCCAGAAGATCTGAGATATTCTGGAGGAAGCTCCAGGAATCGTCTGACCACAGAAGGTATCTGAAGTGTTCTGGTCATAATATACAAGAAAATCCCAGAAGATCTGGGATTTCCAGGAGGAAACTCCAGAAATCTTCTGACCACAGAAGGTATCTGAAGTGTTTTGGGCATAATATACAAGAAAATCCCAGAAGATCTGGGATATTCTGGAGGAAGCTCCAGGAATCGTCTGACCACAGAAGGTATCTGAAGTGTTCTGGTCATAATATACAAGAAAATCCCAGAAGATCTGGGATTTCCAGGAGGAAGCTCCAGAAATCTTCTGACCACAGAAGGTATCTGAAGTGTTCTGGGCATAATATACAAGAAAATCCCAGAAGATCTGGGATTTCCAGGAGGAAGCTCCAGAAATCTTCTGACCACAGAAGGTATCTGAAGTGTTCTGGTCATAATATACAAGAAATTCCCAGAAGATCTGGGATTTCCAGGAGGGAGCTCCAGAAATCTTCTGACCACAGAAGGTATCTGAAGTGTTTTGGGCATAATACGCAAGAAAATCCCAGAAGATCTGGGATTTCCAAGAGGAAGCTCCAGAAATCTTCTGACCACAGAAGGTATCTGAAGTGTTTTGGGCATAATATACAAGAAAATCCCAGAAGATCTGGGATATTCTGGAGGAAGCTCCAGGAATCGTCTGACCACAGAAGGTATCTGAAGTGTTCTGGGCATAATATACAAGAAAATCCCAGAAGATCTGGGATTTCCAGGAGGAAGCTCCAGGAATCGTCTGACCACAGAAGGTATCTGAAGGGTTTTGGGCATAATATACAAGAAAATCCCAGAAGATCTGGGATTTCCAGGAGGAAGCTCCAGGAATCGTCTGACCACAGAAGGTATCTGAAGGGTTTTGTGCATAATATACAAGAAAATCCCAGAAGATCTGGGATTTCCAGGAGGAAGCTCCAGGAATCGTCTGACCACAGAAGGTATCTGAAGTGTTCTGGTCATAATATACAAGAAAATCCCAGAAGATCTGGGATTTCCAGGAGGAAGCTCCAGAAATCTTCTGACCACAGAAGGTATCTGAAGTGTTTTGGGCATAATGCGCAAGAAAATCCCAGAAGATCTGGGATTTCCAGGAGAAAGCTCCAGAAATCTTCTGACCACAGAAGGTATCTGAAGTGTTTTGGGCATAATACGCAAGAAAATCCCAGAAGATCTGGGATTTCCAGGAGGAAGCTCCAGAAATCTTCTGACCACAGAAGGTATCTGAAGTGTTTTGGGCATAATACGCAAGAAAATCCCAGAAGATCTGGGATTCCCAGGAGGAAGCTCCAGGAATCGTCTGACCACAGAAGGTATCTGAAGTGTTTTGGGCATAATATACAAGAAAATCCCAGAAGATCTGGGATTTCAGGAGGAAGCTCCAGGAATCGTCTGACCACAGAAGGTATCTGAAGTGTTCTTGGGCATAATATACAAGAAAATCCCAGAAGATCTGGGATATCCAGGAGGAAGCTCCAGGAATCGTCTGACCACAGAAGGTATCTGAAGTGTTCTGGTCATAATATACAAGAAAATCCCAGAAGATCTGGGATTTCAGGAGGAAGCTCCAGAAATCTTCTGACCACAGAAGGTATCTGAAGTGTTTTGGGCATAATATACAAGAAAATCCCAGAAGATCTCCAGGAGGAAGGATTCTCAGAAGGTATCACGAGAAAATCCCAGAAGCTCCAGGAATCTTCTGACCACAGAAGGTATCTGAAGTGTTTTGGGCATAATACGCAAGAAAATCCCAGAAGATCTGGGATTTCCAGGAGGAAGCTCCAGAAATCGTCTGACCACAGAAGGTATCTGAAGTGTTCTGGTCATAATATACAAGAAAATCCCAGAAGATCTGGGATTTCCAGGAGGAAGCTCCAGAAATCTTCTGACCACAGAAGGTATCTGAAGTGTTTTGGGCATAATATACAAGAAAATCCCAGAAGATCTGGGATTTCCAGGAGGAAGCTCCAGGAATCTTCTGACCACAGAAGGTATCTGAAGTGTTCTGGTCATAATATACAAGAAAATCCCAGAAGATCTGGGATTTCCAGGAGGAAGCTCCAGAAATCTTCTGACCACAGAAGGTATCTGAAGTGTTTTGGGCATAATATACAAGAAAATCCCAGAAGATCTGGGATATTCTGGAGGAAGCTCCAGGAATCGTCTGACCACAGAAGGTATCTGAAGTGTTCTGGGCATAATATACAAGAAAATCCCAGAAGATCTGGGATTTCCACGAGGAAGCTCCAGGAATCGTCTGACCACAGAAGGTATCTGAAGGGTTTTGGGCATAATATACAAGAAAATCCCAGAAGATCTGGGATTTCCAGGAGGAAGCTCCAGGAATCGTCTGACCACAGAAGGTATCTGAAGTGTTCTGGTCATAATATACAAGAAAATCCCAGAAGATCTGGGATTTCCAGGAGGAAGCTCCAGAAATCTTCTGACCACAGAAGGTATCTGAAGTGTTTTGGGCATAATACGCAAGAAAATCCCAGAAGATCTGGGATTTCCAGGAGGAAGCTCCAGAAATCTTCTGACCACAGAAGGTATCTGAAGTGTCTTTTGCATAATACGCAAGAAAATCCCAGAAGATCTGGGATTTCCAGGAGGAAGCTCCAGAAATCCTCTGACCACAGAAGGTATCTGAAGTGTTCTGGTCATAATATACAAGAAAATCCCAGAAGATCTGGGATTTCCAGGAGGAAGCTCCAGAAATCTTCTGACCACAGAAGGTATCTGAAGTGTTTTGGGCATAATATACAAGAAAATCCCAGAAGATCTGGAATATTCTGGAGGAAGCTCCAGGAATCGTCTGACCACAGAAGGTATCTGAAGTGTTCTGGGCATAATATACAAGAAAATCCCAGAAGATCTGGGATTTCCAGGAGGAAGCTCCAGAAATCTTCTGACCACAGAAGGTATCTGAAGTGTTCTGGGCATAATATACAAGAAAATCCCAGAAGATCTGGGATTTCCAGGAGGAAGCTCCAGAAATCTTCTGACCACAGAAGGTATCTGAAGTGTTTTGGGCATAATACGCAAGAAAATCCCAGAAGATCTGGGATTTCCAGGAGGAAGCTCCAGGAATCTTCTGACCACAGAAGGTATCTGAAGTGTTTTGGGCATAATACGCAAGAAAATCCCAGAAGATCTGGGATTTCCAGGAGGAAGCTCAAGGAATCGTCTGACCACAGAAGGTATCTGAAGTGTTCTGGGCATAATATACAAGAAAATCCCAGAAGATCTGGGATTTCCAGGAGGAAGCTCCAGGAATCGTCTGACCACAGAAGGTATCTGAAGGGTTTTGGGCATAATATACAAGAAAATCCCAGAAGATCTGGGATTTCCAGGAGGAAGCTCCAGGAATCGTCTGACCACAGAAGGTATCTGAAGGGTTTTGGGCATAATATACAAGAAAATCCCAGAACATCTGGGATTTCTTGGAGGAAGCTCCAGAAATCCTCTGACCAGAAAATGTGTCTGAAGTGCTTTGGGCATGGTGAACAAGAAAATCCCAGAAGATCTGGGATTTCTTGGAGGAAGCTGGAGAAATTTTCTGACCAACTTGGTTATTTTTGGGTGTTCTTGACAAAATACGGAAGAAAATCCCAGAAGATCTGTGAATCCCTGACTAAACTGGTGTTTTTAATATTGAAGTTTTAATATTGAAGTCAATTTGTTCAGTGTGGAGGCAATTATTGAAATGTTGGTTTCAATATTCGCTTCAATATTGAAACCAACATTTCAAGGTCACTTTGAAATGCTATCATTTCAAAATTTGTCTAATGTGTAGACAGCTTAAGTCTCCTTCAAAATAGCATTCCTATTTAAAATAGTCAAACTCATACTAATTGCTGATCAATTGCAGTCTCCTAGAAAGGGCTAGGAAATCAGCTCAATTATGAGGACTTAAAGGACAAGATCAGTCTCATAGCATTTTTTATATCCTTAATTAATAGGACAAGGAGACTCGTCCTTTAAGGACCACTAGGATTACTTAATATTTTCAAATTACTTTTATCAGTAAATTAGGGTCAAACACAGAAAATTACTCATTTTTTAACGTTAAAATTTTCATTTTTCTAGGATGAATCCTGGGATGAAATTTATACCAGAATATTTGTAAAAGCTTCAAATCCCAGGATTCATTCATAAAATTCAAATAGTATACGTATAGTTTTTCTAATATTAATGAATAGGTTTTTATCATTTATGATATTATGTGCAGAGAAAAGATGAAAAATTGCACATCTTTTAGGACAATTAACGCATTTAGGATCTAAATTAAGGACCTGGACTAACGGCAAATCATTTTTAAACTCCTTAAAAATAGATTTGCCATATCAGAATTCAAAATTAGTTAATAGTTTAAGAACTATTAAAGATAAAAGATGAGCTGTTTTCCACCCAAGAACTAGGTCACCCGCAAAAGGTGAAAGACGACATGGAAAAATGTAGCAATTCATCAACAATTTTTGGTAAATAGGAAAATTAAGTTAATGTGTCACCAAAGACACAACAGAAATTATTTAGAAAATATTAAGTTTTAAGTGGGAAATTTAAAATTGTATAAAAGCTAAAGAAATTGTTAAAATAAATCAGAATGAAAAAGCCAGCTTCAACAAGAGTTTCACTCAAGACTTCAGCGGCAGCTACTACAAGTAAGTGCCAAATAATAAGCAGGGCTTAATTATTCTCCTGGACAGGCCTAAGTTCGGCGGCACCATCCCGAGTGCCAACAAGACATCGGCCCCAGCTAAAACTTGCCTAACAAGCGGCAGGTGCAGAGAAGCTCTCGTAGAGCTGAATTAAATAGTTGACGAAGGAGGCGCACCACAGCCAAGTCAGAAGGGCTAGAAACCCTTCAGATTCCCCGGAGAGGCAGCATCCAGGTTGCCATTTTTCAAGTGGCAGTAATAGCCCTATACTTGAGGCTAAGAGGCTGTCCAATTGTGGACGCCAGGGGAACCACTTATCCGGCAACTATTTAATTACAGCCTCGTGAGCTACGCAAAAGAGCAAGGAGCCTTTCTGAACGTTTCGGAAAGGATTCTTCCTCTAGGCTAAGCTCTGCTACAAGTCAGGGCTTGGACAGGCAGTTTCTAATCCACCATGTCTAATGGTAAGATCCCAATGTTTTGCTGAATGTTGTTAGTGTAGGACCTGTTCCAACTTTCTATGATGACTATTTATGTTGATGAACATGTACGTAAGCGCCTTGGTGCAAACAAATCATAATTCATTTTATTAAAAATTTTATAATATTTTTGGCAGTTTCTAATCCACCATGTCTAATGGTAAGGTCCCAATGTTTTGCTGAATATTGTGAGTGTAGGACATGTTCTAATTTTCTATGATGACTACATATGTTCAAGAACATGTACGTAAGCGCCTTGGTGCAAACAAATCATAATTCATTTTATTAAAAAATATATATAATATTTTTGGCAGTTTCTAATCCACCATGTCTAATGGTAAGATCCCAATGTTTTGCTGAATGTTGTGAGTGTAGGACATGTTCTAATTTTCTATGATGACTACATATGTTCAAGAACATGTACGTAAGCGCCTTGGTGCAAACAAATCATAATTCATTTTATTAAAAAAAATATATATAATATTTTTGGCAGTTTCTAATCCACCATGTC
Source organism: Phlebotomus papatasi (assembly GCF_024763615.1). NCBI lineage: Eukaryota > Metazoa > Arthropoda > Insecta > Diptera > Psychodidae > Phlebotomus > Phlebotomus papatasi. The sequence continues at coordinate 92,037 of NW_026604696.1, forward strand.
TAATGGTAAGATCCCAATGTTTTGCTGAATATTGTTAGTGTAGGACCTGTTCTAACTTTCTATGATGACTATTTATGTTGATGAACATGTACGTAACCGTCTTGGTGCAAACAAATCATAATTCATTTTATTAAAAATTATATATAATATTTTTGGCAGTTTCCAATCCACCATGTCTAATGGTAAGATCCCAATGTTTTGCTGAATGTTGTGAGTGTAGGACATGTTCTAATTTTCTATGATGACTACATATGTTCAAGAACATGTACGTAAGCGCCTCGGTGCAAACAAATCATAATTCATTTTATTAAAAAATATATATAATATTTTTGGCAGTTTCTAATCCACCATGTCTAATGGTAAGATCCCAATGTTTTGCTGAATATTGTTAGTGTAGGACCTGTTCTAACTTTCTATGATGACTATTTATGTTGATGAACATGTACGTAAGCGTCTTGGTGCAAACAAATCATAATTCATTTTATTAAAAATTATATATAATATTTTTGGCAGTTTCTAATCCACCATGTCTAATGGTAAGATCCCAATGTTTTGCTGAATATTGTGATTGTTGAACATGTTCTAATTTTCTATGATGACTACATATGTTCAAGAACATGTACGTAAGCGCCTTGGTGCAAACAGATCATAATTCATTTTATTAAAAATTATATAATATTTTTGGCAGTTTCTAATCCACCATGTCTAATGGTAAGATCCCAATGTTTTTCTGAGAGTTGTTAGTGTAGGACCTGTTCTAACTTTCTATGATGACTACTTATGTTCATGAACATGTACGTAAGCGCCTCGGTGCAAACAAATCATAATTCATTTTATTAAAAATTATATATAATATTTTTGGCAGTTTCTAATCCACCATGTCTAATGGTAAGATCCCAATGTTTTGCTGAATATTGTGAGTGTAGAACATGTTCTAATTTTCTATGATGACTACATATGTTCAAGAACTTGTACGTAAGCGCCTTGGTGCAAACAAATCATAATTCATTTTATTAAAAAAAATATATAATATTTTTGGCAGTTTCTAATCCACCATGTCTAATGGTAAGATCCCAATGTTTTGCTGAATATTGTGAGTGTTGAACATGTTCTAATTTTCTATGATGACTACATATGTTCAAGAACATGTACGTAAGCGCCTTGGTGCAAACAAATCATAATTCATTTTATTAAAAAATATATATAATATTTTTGGCAGTTTCTAATCCACCATGTCTAATGGTAAGATCCCAATGTTTTGCTGAATATTGTTAGTGTAGGACCTGTTCTAACTTTCTATGATGACTATTTATGTTGATGAACATGTACGTAAGCGTCTTGGTGCAAACAAATCATAATTCATTTTATTAAAAATTATATATAATATTTTTGGCAGTTTCCAATCCACCATGTCTAATGGTAAGATCCCAATGTTTTGCTGAATGTTGTGAGTGTAGGACATGTTCTAATTTTCTATGATGTCTACATATGTTCAAGAACATGTACGTAAGCGCCTTGGTGCAAACAAATCATAATTCATTTTATTAAAAAATATATATAATATTTTTGGCAGTTTCTAATCCACCATGTCTAATGGTAAGATCCCAATGTTTTGCTGAATATTGTTAGTGTAGGACCTGTTCTAACTTTCTATGATGACTATTTATGTTGATGAACATGTACGTAAGCGTCTTGGTGCAAACAAATCATAATTCATTTTATTAAAAATTATATATAATATTTTTGGCAGTTTCTAATCCACCATGTCTAATGGTAAGATCCCAATGTTTTGCTGAATATTGTGATTGTTGAACATGTTCTAATTTTCTATGATGACTACATATGTTCAAGAACATGTACGTAAGCGCCTTGGTGCAAACAAATCATAATTCATTTTATTAAAAAATATATATAATATTTTTGGCAGTTTCTAATCCACCATGTCTAATGGTAAGATCCCAATGTTTTGCTGAATATTGTTAGTGTAGGACCTGTTCTAACTTTCTATGATGACTATTTATGTTGATGAACATGTACGTAAGCGTCTTGGTGGAAACAAATCATAATTCATTTTATTAAAAATTATATATAATATTTTTGGCAGTTTCCAATCCACCATGTCTAATGGTAAGATCCCAATGTTTTGCTGAATGTTGTGAGTGTAGGACATGTTCTAATTTTCTATGATGACTACATATGTTCAAGAACATGTACGTAAGCGCCTTGGTGCAAACAAATCATAATTCATTTTATTAAAAAATATATATAATATTTTTGGCAGTTTCTAATCCACCATGTCTAATGGTAAGATCCCAATGTTTTGCTGAATATTGTTAGTGTAGGACCTGTTCTAACTTTCTATGATGACTATTTATGTTGATGAACATGTACGTAAGCGTCTTGGTGCAAACAAATCATAATTCATTTTATTAAAAATTATATATAATATTTTTGGCAGTTTATAATCCACCATGTCTAATGGTAAGATCCCAATGTTTTTGTGAGAGTTGTTAGTGTAGGACCTGTTCTAACTTTCTATGATGACTACTTATGTTCATGAACATGTACGTAAGCGCCTCGGTGCAAACAAATCATAATTCATTTTATTAAAAATTATATATAATATTTTTGGCAGTTTCTAATCCACCATGTCTAATGGTAAGATCCCAATGTTTTGCTGAATATTGTGAGTGTAGAACATGTTCTAATTTTCTATGATGACTACATATGTTCAAGAACTTGTACGTAAGCGCCTTGGTGCAAACAAATCATTATTCATTTTATTAAAAAAAAAAAATATAATATTTTTGGCAGTTTCTAATCCACCATGTCTAATGGTAAGATCCCAATGTTTTGCTGAATATTGTTAGTGTAGGACCTGTTCTAACTTTCTATGATGACTATTTATGTTGATGAACATGTACGTAACCGTCTTGGTGCAAACAAATCATAATTCATTTTATTAAAAATTATATATAATATTTTTGGCAGTTTCCAATCCACCATGTCTAATGGTAAGATCCCAGTGTTTTGCTGAATATTGTGATTGTTGAACATGTTCTAATTTTCTATGATGACTACATATGTTCAAGAACATGTACGTAAGCGCCTTGGTGCAAACAAATCATAATTCATTTTATTAAAAAAAAATATATAATATTTTTTGGCAGTTTCTAATCCACCATGTCTAATGGTAAGATCCCAATGTTTTGCTGAATATTGTTAGTGTAGGACCTGTTCTAACTTTCTATGATGACTATTTATGTTGATGAACATGTACGTAAGCGCCTTGGTGCAAACAAATCATAATTCATTTTATTAAAAAAAAAAAAATAATATTTTTGGCAGTTTCTAATCCACCATGTCTAATGGTAAGATCCCAATGTTTTGCTGAATATTGTGATTGTTGAACATGCTCTAATTTTCTATGATGACTACATATGTTCAAGAACATGTACGTAAGCGCCTTGGTGCAAACAAATCATAATTCATTTTATTAAAAAATATATATAATATTTTTGGCAGTTTCTAATCCACCATGTCTAATGGTAAGATCCCAATGTTTTGCTGAATATTGTGATGTGTAGGACCTGTTCTAACTTTCTATGATGACTATTTATGTTGATGAACATGTACGTAAGCGTCTTGGTGCAAACAAATCATAATTCATTTTATTAAAAAAAAAATATATAATATTTTTGGCAGTTTCTAATCCACCATGTCTAATGGTAAGATCCCAATGTTTTGCTGAATGTTGTGAGTGTAGGACATGTTCTAATTTTCTATGATGACTACATATGTTCAAGAACATGTACGTAAGCGCCTTGGTGCAAACAAATCATAATTCATTTTATTAAAAAATATATATAATATTTTTGGCAGTTTCTAATCCACCATGTCTAATGGTAAGATCCCAATGTTTTGCTGAATATTGTTAGTGTAGGACCTGTTCTAACTTTCTATGATGACTATTTATGTTGATGAACATGTACGTAAGCGTCTTGGTGCAAACAAATCATAATTAATTTTATTAAAAATTATATATAATATTTTTGGCAGTTTCTAATCCACCATGTCTAATGGTAAGATCCCAATGTTTTGCTGAATATTGTGATTGTTGAACATGTTCTAATTTTCTATGATGACTACATATGTTCAAGAACATGTACGTAAGCGCCTTGGTGCAAACAAATCATAATTCATTTTATTAAAAAATATATATAATATTTTTGGCAGTTTCTAATCCACCATGTCTAATGGTAAGATCCCAATGTTTTGCTGAATATTGTTAGTGTAGGACATGTTCTAACTTTCTATGATGACTATTTATGTTGATGAACATGTACGTAAGCGTCTTGGTGCAAACAAATCATAATTCATTTTATTAAAAATTATATATAATATTTTTGGCAGTTTCCAATCCACCATGTCTAATGGTAAGATCCCAATGTTTTGCTGAATGTTGTGAGTGTAGGACATGTTCTAATTTTCTATGATGACTACATATGTTCAAGAACATGTACGTAAGCGCCTTGGTGCAAACAAATCATAATTCATTTTATTAAAAAAATATATATAATATTTTTGGCAGTTTCTAATCCACCATGTCTAATGGTAAGATCCCAATGTTTTGCTGAATATTGTTAGTGTAGGACCTGTTCTAACTTTCTATGATGACTATTTATGTTGATGAACATGTACGTAACCGTCTTGGTGCAAACAAATCATAATTCATTTTATTAAAAATTATATATAATATTTTTGGCAGTTTCCAATCCACCATGTCTAATGGTAAGATCCCAATGTTTTGCTGAATATTGTGATTGTTGAACATGTTCTAATTTTCTATGATGACTACATATGTTCAAGAACATGTACGTAGGCGCCTTGGTGCAAACAAATCATAATTCATTTTATTAAAAAAAAATATATAATATTTTTGGCAGTTTCTAATCCACCATGTCTAATGGTAAGATCCCAATGTTTTGCTGAATATTGTTAGTGTAGGACCTGTTCTAACTTTCTATGATGACTATTTATGTTGATGAACATGTACGTAAGCGCCTTGGTGCAAACAAATCATAATTCATTTTATTAAAAAAAAAAAAATAATATTTTTGGCAGTTTCTAATCCACCATGTCTAATGGTAAGATCAAAATGTTTTGCTGAATATTGTGATTGTTGAACATGCTCTAATTTTCTATGATGACTACATATGTTCAAGAACATGTACGTAAGCGCCTTGGTGCAAACAAATCATAATTCATTTTATTAAAAAATATATATAATATTTTTGGCAGTTTCTAATCCACCATGTCTAATGGTAAGATCCCAATGTTTTGCTGAATATTGTGATGTGTAGGACCTGTTCTAACTTTCTATGATGACTATTTATGTTGATGAACATGTACGTAAGCGTCTTGGTGCAAACAAATCATAATTCATTTTATTAAAAATTATATGTAATATTTTTGGCAGTTTCCAATCCACCATGTCTAATGGTAAGATCCCAATGTTTTGCTGAATGTTGTGAGTGTAGGACATGTTCTAATTTTCTATGATGACTACATATGTTCAAGAACATGTACGTAAGCGCCTTGGTGCAAACAAATCATAATTCATTTTATTAAAAAATATATATAATATTTTTGGCAGTTTCTAATCCACCATGTCTAATGGTAAGATCCCAATGTTTTGCTGAATGTTGTGAGTGTAGGACATGTTCTAATTTTCTATGATAACTACTTATGTTCATGAACATGTACGTAAGCGCCTCGGTGCAAACAAATCATAATTCATTTTATTAAAAAATATATATAATATTTTTGGCAGTTTCTAATCCACCATGTCTAATGGTAAGATCCCAATGTTTTGCTGAATATTGTGAGTGTAGAACATGTTCTAATTTTCTATGATGACTACATATGTTCAAGAACATGTACGTAAGCGCCTTGGTGCAAACAAATCATAATTCATTTTATTAAAAAAAAATATACAATATTTTTGGCAGTTTCTAATCCACCATGTCTAATGGTAAGATCCCAATGTTTTGCTGAATATTGTTAGTGTAGGACCTGTTCTAACTTTCTATGATGACTATTTATGTTGATGAACATGTACGTAAGCGCCTTGGTGCAAACAAATCATAATTCATTTTATTAAAAAAAAAAAAATAATATTTTTGGCAGTTTCTAATCCACCATGTCTAATGGTAAGATCCCAATGTTTTGCTGAATATTGTGAGTGTAGGACATGTTCTAATTTTCTATGATAACTACTTATGTTCATGAACATGTACGTAAGCGCCTCGGTGCAGACAAATCATAATTCATTTTATTAAAAAATATATATAATATTTTTGGCAGTTTCTAATCCACCATGTCTAATGGTAAGATCCCAATGTTTTGCTGAATATTGTGAGTGTAGGACATGTTCTAATTTTCTATGATGACTACATATGTTCAAGAACATGTACGTAAGCGCCTTGGTGCAAACAAATCATAATTCATTTTATTAAAAAAAAAAAATAATATTTTTGGCAGTTTCTAATCCACCATGTCTAATGGTAAGATCCCAATGTTTTGCTGAATGTTGTGAGTGTAGGACATGTTCTAATTTTCTATGATAACTACTTATGTTCATGAACATGTACGTAAGCGCCTCGGTGCAAACAAATCATAATTCATTTTATTAAAAATTATATATAATATTTTTGGCAGTTTCTAATCCACCATGTCTAATGGTAAGATCCCAATGTTTTGCTGAATATTGTGAGTGTAGAACATGTTCTAATTTTCTATGATGACTACATATGTTCAAGAACATGTACGTAAGCGCCTTGGTGCAAACAAATCATAATTCATTTTATTAAAAATTATATAATATTTTTGGCAATTTCTAATCCACCATGTCTAATGGTAAGATCCCAATGTTTTGCTGAATATTGTGAGTGTAGGACATGTTATAATTTTCTATGATGACAACATATGTTCAAGAACATGTACGTAAGCGCCTTGGTGCAAACAAATCATAATTCATTTTATTAAAAAAAAAATATATAATATTTTTGGCAGTTTCTAATCCACCATGTCTAATGGTAAGATCCCAATGTTTTGCTGAATGTTGTGAGTGTAGGACATGTTCTAATTTTCTATGATGACTACATATGTTCAAGAACATGTACGTAAGCGCCTTGGTGCAAACAAATCATAATTCATTTTATTAAAAAATATATATAATATTTTTGGCAGTTTCTAATCCACCATGTCTAATGGTAAGATCCCAATGTTTTGCTGAATATTGTTAGTGTAGGACCTGTTCTAACTTTCTATGATGACTATTTATGTTGATGAACATGTACGTAAGCGTCTTGGTGCAAACAAATCATAATTCATTTTATTAAAAATTATATATAATATTTTTGGCAGTTTCTAATCCACCATGTCTAATGGTAAGATCCCAATGTTTTGCTGAATATTGTGATTGTTGAACATGTTCTAATTTTCTATGATGACTACATATGTTCAAGAACATGTACGTAAGCGCCTTGGTGCAAACAAATCATAATTCATTTTATTAAAAAATATATATAATATTTTTGGCAGTTTCTAATCCACCATGTCTAATGGTAAGATCCCAATGTTTTGCTGAATATTGTTAGTGTAGGACCTGTTCTAACTTTCTATGATGACTATTTATGTTGATGAACATGTACGTAAGCGTCTTGGTGCAAACAAATCATAATTCATTTTATTAAAAATTATATATAATATTTTTGGCAGTTTCCAATCCACCATGTCTAATGGTAAGATCCCAATGTTTTGCTGAATGTTGTGAGTGTAGGACATGTTCTAATTTTCTATGATGACTACATATGTTCAAGAACATGTACGTAAGCGCCTTGGTGCAAACAAATCATAATTCATTTTATTAAAAAAATATATATAATATTTTTGGCAGTTTCTAATCCACCATGTCTAATGGTAAGATCCCAATGTTTTGCTGAATATTGTGAGTGTAGGACATGTTCTAATTTTCTATGATGACTACATATGTTCAAGAACATGTACGTAAGCGCCTTGGTGCAAACAAATCATAATTCATTTTATTAAAAATTATATATAATATTTTTGGCAGTTTCTAATCCACCATGTCTAATGGTAAGATCCCAATGTTTTGCTGAATATTGTTAGTGTAGGACCTGTTCTAACTTTCTATGATGACTATTTATGTTGATGAACATGTACGTAAGCGTCTTGGTGCAAACAAATCATAATTCATTTTATTAAAAATTATATATAATATTTTTGGCAGTTTCTAATCCACCATGTCTAATGGTAAGATCCCAATGTTTTGCTGAATATTGTGAGTGTAGGACATGTTCTAATTTTCTATGATGACTACATATGTTCAAGAACATGTACGTAAGCGCCTTGGTGCAAACAAATCATAATTCATTTTATTAAAAAATATATATAATATTTTTGGCAGTTTCTAATCCACCATGTCTAATGGTAAGATCCCAATGTTTTGCTGAATATTGTTAGTGTAGGACCTGTTCTAACTTTCTATGATGACTATTTATGTTGATGAACATGTACGTAAGCGTCTTGGTGCAAACAAATCATAATTCATTTTATTAAAAATTATATATAATATTTTTGGCAGTTTCTAATCCACCATGTCTAATGGTAAGATCCCAATGTTTTGCTGAATATTGTGATTGTTGTAGGACATGTTCTAATTTTCTATGATGACTACATATGTTCAAGAACATGTACGTAAGCGCCTTGGTGCAAACAAATCATAATTCATTTTATTAAAAAATATATATAATATTTTTGGCAGTTTCTAATCCACCATGTCTAATGGTAAGATCCCAATGTTTTGCTGAATATTGTTAGTGTAGGACCTGTTCTAACTTTCTATGATGACTATTTATGTTGATGAACATGTACGTAAGCGTCTTGGTGCAAACAAATCATAATTCATTTTATTAAAAATTATATATAATATTTTTGGCAGTTTCCAATCCACCATGTCTAATGGTAAGATCCCAATGTTTTGCTGAATGTTGTGAGTGTAGGACATGTTCTAATTTTCTATGATGACTACATATGTTCAAGAACATGTACGTAAGCGCCTTGGTGCAAACAAATCATAATTCATTTTATTAAAAAAATATATATAATATTTTTGGCAGTTTCTAATCCACCATGTCTAATGGTAAGATCCCAATGTTTTGCTGAATATTGTTAGTGTAGGACCTGTTCTAACTTTCTATGATGACTATTTATGTTGATGAACATGTACGTAAGCGCCTTGGTGCAAACAAATCATAATTCATTTTATTAAAAATTATATATAATATTTTTGGCAGTTTCCAATCCACCATGTCTAATGGTAAGATCCCAATGTTTTGCTGAATGTTGTGAGTGTAGGACATGTTCTAATTTTCTATGATGACTACATATGTTCAAGAACATGTACGTAAGCGCCTTGGTGCAAACAAATCATAATTCATTTTATTAAAAAATATATATAATATTTTTGGCAGTTTCTAATCCACCATGTCTAATGGTAAGATCCCAATGTTTTGCTGAATATTGTGAGTGTAGGACATGTTCTAATTTTCTATGATGACTACATATGTTCAAGAACATGTACGTAAGCGCCTTGGTGCAAACAAATCATAATTCATTTTATTAAAAATTATATATAATATTTTTGGCAGTTTCTAATCCACCATGTCTAATGGTAAGATCCCAATGTTTTGCTGAATATTGTGAGTGTAGGACATGTTCTAATTTTCTATGATGACTACATATGTTCAAGAACATGTACGTAAGCGCCTTGGTGCAAACAAATCATAATTCATTTTATTAAAAAATATATATAATATTTTTGGCAGTTTCTAATCCACCATGTCTAATGGTAAGATCCCAATGTTTTGCTGAATATTGTTAGTGTAGGACCTGTTCTAACTTTCTATGATGACTATTTATGTTGATGAACATGTACGTAAGCGTCTTGGTGCAAACAAATCATAATTCATTTTATTAAAAATTATATGTAATATTTTTGGCAGTTTCCAATCCACCATGTCTAATGGTAAGATCCCAATGTTTTGCTGAATGTTGTGAGTGTAGGACATGTTCTAATTTTCTATGATGACTACATATGTTCAAGAACATGTACGTAAGCGCCTTGGTGCAAACAAATCATAATTCATTTTATTAAAAAATATATATAATATTTTTGGCAGTTTCTAATCCACCATGTCTAATGGTAAGATCCCAATGTTTTGCTGAATATTGTTAGTGTAGGACCTGTTCTAACTTTCTATGATGACCATTTATGTTGATGAACATGTACGTAAGCGCCTTGGAGCAAACAAATCATAATTCATTTTATTTAAAATTATATATAATATTTTTGGCAGTTTCCAATCCACCATGTCTAATGGTAAGATCCCAATGTTTTGCTGAATGTTGTGAGTGTAGGACATGTTCTAATTTTCTATGATAACTACTTATGTTCATGAACATGTACGTAAGCGCCTCGGTGCAAACAAATCATAATTCATTTTATTAAAAAATATATATAATATTTTTGGCAGTTTCTAATCCACCATGTCTAATGGTAAGATCCCAATGTTTTGCTGAATATAGTGAGTGTAGAACATGTTCTAATTTTCTATGATGACTACATATGTTCAAGAACATGTACGTAAGCGCCTTGGTGCAAACAAATCATAATTCATTTTATTAAAAAAAAATATATAATATTTTTGGCAGTTTCTAATCCACCATGTCTAATGGTAAGATCCCAATGTTTTGCTGAATATTGTTAGTGTAGGACCTGTTCTAACTTTCTATGATGACTATTTATGTTGATGAACATGTACGTAAGCGCCTTGGTGCAAACAAATCATAATTCATTTTATTATATATAATATTTTTGGCAGTTTGAACATGTACGTAAGCGTCTTGGTGCAAACAAATCATAATTCATTTTATTAAAAATTATATATAATATTTTTGGCAGTTTCCAATCCACCATGTCTAATGGTAAGATCCCAATGTTTTGCTGAATGTTGTGAGTGTAGGACATGTTCTAATTTTCTATGATGACTACATATGTTCAAGAACATGTACGTAAGCGCCTTGGTGCAAACAAATCATAATTCATTTTATTAAAAAATATATATAATATTTTTGGCAGTTTCTAATCCACCATGTCTAATGGTAAGATCCCAATGTTTTGCTGAATATTGTTAGTGTAGGACCTGTTCTAACTTTCTATGATGACTATTTATGTTGATGAACATGTACGTAAGCGTCTTGGTGCAAACAAATCATAATTCATTTTATTAAAAATTATATATAATATTTTTGGCAGTTTCCAATCCACCATGTCTAATGGTAAGATCCCAATGTTTTGCTGAATGTTGTGAGTGTAGGACATGTTCTAACTTTCTATGATGACTATTTATGTTGATGAACATGTACGTAAGCGTCTTGGTGCAAACAAATCATAATTCATTTTATTAAAAATTATATATAATATTTTTGGCAGTTTCCAATCCACCATGTCTAATGGTAAGATCCCAATGTTTTGCTGAATGTTGTGAGTGTAGGACATGTTCTAATTTTCTATGATGACTACATATGTTCAAGAACATGTACGTAAGCGCCTTGGTGCAAACAAATCATAATTCATTTTATTAAAAAAAAATATATAATATTTTTAGCAGTTTCTAATCCACCATGTCTAATGGTAAGATCCCAATGTTTTGCTGAATATTGTTAGTGTAGGACCTGTTCTAACTTTCTATGATGACCATTTATGTTGATGAATATGTACGTAAGCGCCTTGGAGCAAACAAATCATAATTCATTTTATTAAAAATTATATATAATATTTTTGGCAGTTTCCAATCCACCATGTCTAATGGTAAGATCCCAATGTTTTGCTGAATGTTGTGAGTGTAGGACATGTTCTAATTTTCTATGATGACTACATATGTTCAAGAACATGTACGTAAGCGCCTTGGTGCAAACAAATCATAATTCATTTTATTAAAAAATATATATAATATTTTTGGCAGTTTCTAATCCACCATGTCTAATGGTAAGATCCCAATGTTTTGCTGAATATTGTGAGTGTTGAACATGTTCTAATTTTCTATGATGACTATTTATGTTGATGAACATGTACGTAAGCGCCTTGGTGCAAACAAATCATAATTCATTTTATTAAAAATTATATATAATATTTTTGTCAGTTTCTAATCCACCATGTCTAATGGTAAGATCCCAATGTTTTGCTGAATATTGTGAGTGTAGAACATGTTCTAATTTTCTATGATGACTACATATGTTCAAGAACATGTACGTAAGCGCCTTGGTGCAAACAAATCATAATTCATTTTATTAAAAAAAAATATATAATATTTTTGGCAGTTTCTAATCCACCATGTCTAATGGTAAGATCCCAATGTTTTGCTGAATATTGTTAGTGTAGGACCTGTTCTAACTTTCTATGATGACTATTTATGTTGATGAACATGTACGTAAGCGCCTTGGTGCAAACAAATCATAATTCATTTTATTAAAAGTTATATAATATTTTTGGCAGTTTCTAATCCACCATGTCTAATGGTAAGATCCCAATGTTTTGCTGAATGTTGTGAGTGTAGGACATGTTCTAATTTTCTATGATGACTACATATGTTCAAGAACATGTACGTAAGCGCCTTGGTGCAAACAAATCATAATTCATTTTATTAAAAAATATATATAATATTTTTGGCAGTTTCTAATCCACCATGTCTAATGGTAAGATCCCAATGTTTTGCTGAATATTGTGAGTGTAGGACATGTTCTAATTTTCTATGATGACTACATATGTTCAAGAACATGTACGTAAGCGCCTTGGTGCAAACAAATCATAATTCATTTTATTAAAAAAAAATATATAATATTTTTGGCAGTTTCTAATCCACCATGTCTAATGGTAAGATCCCAATGTTTTGCTGAATATTGTTAGTGTAGGACCTGTTCTAACTTTCTATGATGACTATTTATGTTGATGAACATGTACGTAAGCGTCTTAGTGCAAACAAATCATAATTCATTTTATTAAAAATTATATATAATATTTTTGGCAGTTTCTAATCCACCATGTCTAATGGTAAGATCCCAATGTTTTGCTGAATGTTGTGAGTGTAGGACATGTTCTAATTTTCTATGATGACTACATATGTTCAAGAACATGTACGTAAGCGCCTTGGTGCAAACAAATCATAATTCATTTTATTAAAAAATATATATAATATTTTTGGCAGTTTCTAATCCACCATGTCTAATGGTAAGATCCCAATGTTTTGCTGAATATTGTTAGTGTAGGACCTGTTCTAACTTTCTATGATGACTATTTATGTTGATGAACATGTACGTAAGCGCCTTGGTGCAAACAAATCATAATTCATTTTATTAAAAATTATATATAATATTTTTGGCAGTTTCTAATCCACCATGTCTAATGGTAAGATCCCAATGTTTTGCTGAATATTGTTAGTGTAGGACCTGTTCTAACTTTCTATGATGACTATTTATGTTGATGAACATGTACGTAAGCGCCTTGGTGCAAACAAATCATAATTCATTTTATTAAAAGTTATATAATATTTTTGGCAGTTTCTAATCCACCATGTCTAATGGTAAGATCCCAATGTTTTGCTGAATGTTGTGAGTGTAGGACATGTTCTAATTTTCTATGATGACTACATATGTTCAAGAACATGTACGTAAGCGCCTTGGTGCAAACAAATCATAATTCATTTTATTAAAAAATATATATAATATTTTTGGCAGTTTCTAATCCACCATGTCTAATGGTAAGATCCCAATGTTTTGCTGAATATTGTGAGTGTTGAACATGTTCTAATTTTCTATGATGACTATTTATGTTGATGAACATGTACGTAAGCGCCTTGGTGCAAACAAATCATAATTCATTTTATTAAAAATTATATATAATATTTTTGTCAGTTTCTAATCCACCATGTCTAATGGTAAGATCCCAATGTTTTGCTGAATATTGTGAGTGTAGAACATGTTCTAATTTTCTATGATGACTACATATGTTCAAGAACATGTACGTAAGCGCCTTGGTGCAAACAAATCATAATTCATTTTATTAAAAAAAAATATATAATATTTTTGGCAGTTTCTAATCCACCATGTCTAATGGTAAGATCCCAATGTTTTGCTGAATATTGTTAGTGTAGGACCTGTTCTAACTTTCTATGATGACCATTTATGTTGATGAATATGTACGTAAGCGCCTTGGAGCAAACAAATCATAATTCATTTTATTAAAAATTATATATAATATTTTTGGCAGTTTCCAATCCACCATGTCTAATGGTAAGATCCCAATGTTTTGCTGAATGTTGTGAGTGTAGGACATGTTCTAATTTTCTATGATGACTACATATGTTCAAGAACATGTACGTAAGCGCCTTGGTGCAAACAAATCATAATTCATTTTATTAAAAAATATATATAATATTTTTGGCAGTTTCTAATCCACCATGTCTAATGGTAAGATCCCAATGTTTTGCTGAATATTGTGAGTGTTGAACATGTTCTAATTTTCTATGATGACTATTTATGTTGATGAACATGTACGTAAGCGCCTTGGTGCAAACAAATCATAATTCATTTTATTAAAAATTATATATAATATTTTTGTCAGTTTCTAATCCACCATGTCTAATGGTAAGATCCCAATGTTTTGCTGAATATTGTGAGTGTAGAACATGTTCTAATTTTCTATGATGACTACATATGTTCAAGAACATGTACGTAAGCGCCTTGGTGCAAACAAATCATAATTCATTTTATTAAAAAAAAATATATAATATTTTTGGCAGTTTCTAATCCACCATGTCTAATGGTAAGATCCCAATGTTTTGCTGAATATTGTTAGTGTAGGACCTGTTCTAACTTTCTATGATGACTATTTATGTTGATGAACATGTACGTAAGCGCCTTGGTGCAAACAAATCATAATTCATTTTATTAAAAGTTATATAATATTTTTGGCAGTTTCTAATCCACCATGTCTAATGGTAAGATCCCAATGTTTTGCTGAATGTTGTGAGTGTAGGACATGTTCTAATTTTCTATGATGACTACATATGTTCAAGAACATGTACGTAAGCGCCTTGGTGCAAACAAATCATAATTCATTTTATTAAAAAATATATATAATATTTTTGGCAGTTTCTAATCCACCATGTCTAATGGTAAGATCCCAATGTTTTGCTGAATATTGTGAGTGTAGGACATGTTCTAATTTTCTATGATGACTACATATGTTCAAGAACATGTACGTAAGCGCCTTGGTGCAAACAAATCATAATTCATTTTATTAAAAAAAAATATATAATATTTTTGGCAGTTTCTAATCCACCATGTCTAATGGTAAGATCCCAATGTTTTGCTGAATATTGTTAGTGTAGGACCTGTTCTAACTTTCTATGATGACTATTTATGTTGATGAACATGTACGTAAGCGTCTTGGTGCAAACAAATCATAATTCATTTTATTAAAAATTATATATAATATTTTTGGCAGTTTCTAATCCACCATGTCTAATGGTAAGATCCCAATGTTTTGCTGAATGTTGTGAGTGTAGGACATGTTCTAATTTTCTATGATGACTACATATGTTCAAGAACATGTACGTAAGCGCCTTGGTGCAAACAAATCATAATTCATTTTATTAAAAAATATATATAATATTTTTGGCAGTTTCTAATCCACCATGTCTAATGGTAAGATCCCAATGTTTTGCTGAATATTGTTAGTGTAGGACCTGTTCTAACTTTCTATGATGACTATTTATGTTGATGAACATGTACGTAAGCGCCTTGGTGCAAACAAATCATAATTCATTTTATTAAAAAATATATATAATATTTTTGGCAGTTTCTAATCCACCATGTCTAATGGTAAGATCCCAATGTTTTGCTGAATATTGTGAGTGTAGGACATGTTCTAATTTTCTATGATGACTACATATGTTCAAGAACATGTACGTAAGCGCCTTGGTGCAAACAAATCATAATTCATTTTATTAAAAAAATATATATAATATTTTTGGCAGTTTCTAATCCACCATGTCTAATGGTAAGATCCCAATGTTTTGCTGAATATTGTTAGTGTAGGACCTGTTCTAACTTTCTATGATGACTATTTATGTTGATGAACATGTACGTAAGCGCCTTGGTGCAAACAAATCATAATTCATTTTATTAAAAGTTATATAATATTTTTGGCAGTTTCTAATCCACCATGTCTAATGGTAAGATCCCAATGTTTTGCTGAATGTTGTGAGTGTAGGACATGTTCTAATTTTCTATGATGACTACATATGTTCAAGAACATGTACGTAAGCGCCTTGGTGCAAACAAATCATAATTCATTTTATTAAAAAATATATATAATATTTTTGGCAGTTTCTAATCCACCATGTCTAATGGTAAGATCCCAATGTTTTGCTGAATATTGTGAGTGTAGGACATGTTCTAATTTTCTATGATGACTACATATGTTCAAGAACATGTACGTAAGCGCCTTGGTGCAAACAAATCATAATTCATTTTATTAAAAAATATATATAATATTTTTGGCAGTTTCTAATCCACCATGTCTAATGGTAAGATCCCAATGTTTTGCTGAATATTGTGATGTGTAGGACCTGTTCTAACTTTCTATGATGACTATTTATGTTGATGAACATGTACGTAAGCGTCTTGGTGCAAACAAATCATAATTCATTTTATTAAAAATTATATATAATATTTTTGGCAGTTTCCAATCCACCATGTCTAATGGTAAGATCCCAATGTTTTGCTGAATGTTGTGAGTGTAGGACATGTTCTAATTTTCTATGATGACTACATATGTTCAAGAACATGTACGTAAGCGCCTTGGTGCAAACAAATCATAATTCATTTTATTAAAAAAAAAAAATAATATTTTTGGCAGTTTCTAATCCACCATGTCTAATGGTAAGATCCCAATGTTTTGCTGAATATTGTGAGTGTAGGACATGTTCTAATTTTCTATGATGACTACATATGTTCAAGAACATGTACGTAAGCGCCTTGGTGCAAACAAATCATAATTCATTTTATTAAAAAATATATATAATATTTTTGGCAGTTTCTAATCCACCATGTCTAATGGTAAGATCCCAATGTTTTGCTGAATATTGTTAGTGTAGGACCTGTTCTAACTTTCTATGATGACCATTTATGTTGATGAATATGTACGTAAGCGCCTTGGAGCAAACAAATCATAATTCATTTTATTAAAAATTATATATAATATTTTTGGCAGTTTCCAATCCACCATGTCTAATGGTAAGATCCCAATGTTTTGCTGAATGTTGTGAGTGTAGGACATGTTCTAATTTTCTATGATGACTACATATGTTCAAGAACATGTACGTAAGCGCCTTGGTGCAAACAAATCATAATTCATTTTATTAAAAAATATATATAATATTTTTGGCAGTTTCTAATCCACCATGTCTAATGGTAAGATCCCAATGTTTTGCTGAATATTGTGAGTGTTGAACATGTTCTAATTTTCTATGATGACTATTTATGTTGATGAACATGTACGTAAGCGCCTTGGTGCAAACAAATCATAATTCATTTTATTAAAAATTATATATAATATTTTTGTCAGTTTCTAATCCACCATGTCTAATGGTAAGATCCCAATGTTTTGCTGAATATTGTGAGTGTAGAACATGTTCTAATTTTCTATGATGACTACATATGTTCAAGAACATGTACGTAAGCGCCTTGGTGCAAACAAATCATAATTCATTTTATTAAAAAAAAAAAATAATATTTTTGGCAGTTTCTAATCCACCATGTCTAATGGTAAGATCCCAATGTTTTGCTGAATATTGTTAGTGTAGGACCTGTTCTAACTTTCTATGATGACTATTTATGTTGATGAACATGTACGTAAGCGCCTTGGTGCAAACAAATCATAATTCATTTTATTAAAAGTTATATAATATTTTTGGCAGTTTCTAATCCACCATGTCTAATGGTAAGATCCCAATGTTTTGCTGAATGTTGTGAGTGTAGGACATGTTCTAATTTTCTATGATGACTACATATGTTCAAGAACATGTACGTAAGCGCCTTGGTGCAAACAAATCATAATTCATTTTATTAAAAAATATATATAATATTTTTGGCAGTTTCTAATCCACCATGTCTAATGGTAAGATCCCAATGTTTTGCTGAATATTGTTAGTGTAGGACCTGTTCTAACTTTCTATGATGACTATTTATGTTGATGAACATGTACGTAAGCGTCTTGGTGCAAACAAATCATAATTCATTTTATTAAAAATTATATATAATATTTTTGGCAGTTTCTAATCCACCATGTCTAATGGTAAGATCCCAATGTTTTGCTGAATATTGTGATTGTTGAACATGTTCTAATTTTCTATGATGACTACATATGTTCAAGAACATGTACGTAAGCGCCTTGGTGCAAACAAATCATAATTCATTTTATTAAAAAATATATATAATATTTTTGGCAGTTTCTAATCCACCATGTCTAATGGTAAGATCCCAATGTTTTGCTGAATGTTGTGAGTGTAGGACATGTTCTAATTTTCTATGATGACTACATATGTTCAAGAACATGTACGTAAGCGCCTTGGTGCAAACAAATCATAATTCATTTTATTAAAAATTATATATAATATTTTTGGCAGTTTCTAATCCACCATGTCTAATGGTAAGATCCCAATGTTTTGCTGAATATTGTTAGTGTAGGACCTGTTCTAACTTTCTATGATGACCATTTATGTTGACGAATATGTACGTAAGCGTCTTGGTGCAAACAAATCATAATTCATTTTATTAAAAATTATATATAATATTTTTGGCAGTTTCTAATCCACCATGTCTAATGGTAAGATCCCAATGTTTTGCTGAATATTGTGATTGTTGAACATGTTCTAATTTTCTATGATGACTACATATGTTCAAGAACATGTACGTAAGCGCCTTGGTGCAAACAAATCATAATTCATTTTATTAAAAAATATATATAATATTTTTGGCAGTTTCTAATCCACCATGTCTAATGGTAAGATCCCAATGTTTTGCTGAATATTGTTAGTGTAGGACCTGTTCTAACTTTCTATGATGACTATTTATGTTGATGAACATGTACGTAAGCGCCTTGGAGCAAACAAATCATAATTCATTTTATTAAAAATTATATATAATATTTTTGGCAGTTTCCAATCCACCATGTCTAATGGTAAGATCCCAATGTTTTGCTGAATGTTGTGAGTGTAGGACATGTTCTAATTTTCTATGATGACTACATATGTTCAAGAACATGTACGTAAGCGCCTTGGTGCAAACAAATCATAATTCATTTTATTAAAAATTATATATAATATTTTTGGCAGTTTCTAATCCACCATGTCTAATGGTAAGATCCCAATGTTTTGCTGAATATTGTTAGTGTAGGACCTGTTCTAACTTTCTATGATGACTATTTATGTTGACGAACATGTACGTAAGCGTCTTGGTGCAAACAAATCATAATTCATTTTATTAAAAATTATATATAATATTTTTGGCAGTTTCCAATCCACCATGTCTAATGGTAAGATCCCAATGTTTTGCTGAATATTGTGATTGTTGAACATGTTCTAATTTTCTATGATGACTACATATGTTCAAGAACATGTACGTAAGCGCCTTGGTGCAAACAAATCATAATTCATTTTATTAAAAAAAAATATATATAATATTTTTGGCAGTTTCTAATCCACCATGTCTAATGGTAAGATCCCAATGTTTTGCTGAATATTGTTAGTGTAGGACCTGTTCTAACTTTCTATGATGACTATTTATGTTGATGAACATGTACGTAAGCGCCTTGGAGCAAACAAATCATAATTCATTTTATTAAAAATTATATATAATATTTTTGGCAGTTTCCAATCCACCATGTCTAATGGTAAGATCCCAATGTTTTGCTGAATGTTGTGATTGTTGAACATGTTCTAATTTTCTATGATGACTACATATGTTCAAGAACATGTACGTAAGCGCCTTGGTGCAAACAAATCATAATTCATTTTATTAAAAAATATATATAATATTTTTGGCAGTTTCTAATCCACCATGTCTAATGGTAAGATCCCAATGTTTTGCTGAATGTTGTGAGTGTAGGACATGTTCTAATTTTCTATGATGACTACATATGTTCAAGAACATGTACGTAAGCGCCTTGGTGCAAACAAATCATAATTCATTTTATTAAAAATTATATATAATATTTTTGGCAGTTTCTAATCCACCATGTCTAATGGTAAGATCCCAATGTTTTGCTGAATATTGTTAGTGTAGGACCTGTTCTAACTTTCTATGATGACTATTTATGTTGACGAACATGTACGTAAGCGTCTTGGTGCAAACAAATCATAATTCATTTTATTAAAAATTATATATAATATTTTTGGCAGTTTCCAATCCACCATGTCTAATGGTAAGATCCCAATGTTTTGCTGAATATTGTGATTGTTGAACATGTTCTAATTTTCTATGATGACTACATATGTTCAAGAACATGTACGTAAGCGCCTTGGTGCAAACAAATCATAATTCATTTTATTAAAAAATATATATAATATTTTTGGCAGTTTCTAATCCACCATGTCTAATGGTAAGATCCCAATGTTTTGCTGAATATTGTTAGTGTAGGACCTGTTCTAACTTTCTATGATGACTATTTATGTTGACGAACATGTACGTAAGCGTCTTGGTGCAAACAAATCATAATTCATTTTATTAAAAATTATATATAATATTTTTGGCAGTTTCCAATCCACCATGTCTAATGGTAAGATCCCAATGTTTTGCTGAATATTGTGATTGTTGAACATGTTCTAATTTTCTATGATGACTACATATGTTCAAGAACATGTACGTAAGCGCCTTGGTGCAAACAAATCATAATTCATTTTATTAAAAAAAAATATATATAATATTTTTGGCAGTTTCTAATCCACCATGTCTAATGGTAAGATCCCAATGTTTTGCTGAATATTGTTAGTGTAGGACCTGTTCTAACTTTCTATGATGACTATTTATGTTGACGAACATGTACGTAAGCGTCTTGGTGCAAACAAATCATAATTCATTTTATTAAAAATTATATATAATATTTTTGGCAGTTTCCAATCCACCATGTCTAATGGTAAGATCCCAATGTTTTGCTGAATATTGTGATTGTTGAACATGTTCTAATTTTCTATGATGACTACATATGTTCAAGAACATGTACGTAAGCGCCTTGGTGCAAACAAATCATAATTCATTTTATTAAAAAAAAATATATATAATATTTTTGGCAGTTTCTAATCCACCATGTCTAATGGTAAGATCCCAATGTTTTGCTGAATATTGTTAGTGTAGGACCTGTTCTAACTTTCTATGATGACTATTTATGTTGATGAACATGTACGTAAGCGTCTTGGTGCAAACAAATCATAATTCATTTTATTAAAAATTATATATAATATTTTTGGCAGTTTCCAATCCACCATGTCTAATGGTAAGATCCCAATGTTTTGCTGAATATTGTGAGTGTAGGACATGTTCTAATTTTCTATGATGACTACATATGTTCAAGAACATGTACGTAAGCGCCTTGGTGCAAACAAATCATAATTCATTTTATTAAAAATTATATATAATATTTTTGGCAGTTTCTAATCCACCATGTCTAATGGTAAGATCCCAATGTTTTGCTGAATATTGTTAGTGTAGGACCTGTTCTAACTTTCTATGATGACTATTTATGTTGACGAACATGTACGTAAGCGTCTTGGTGCAAACAAATCATAATTCATTTTATTAAAAATTATATATAATATTTTTGGCAGTTTCCAATCCACCATGTCTAATGGTAAGATCCCAATGTTTTGCTGAATATTGTGATTGTTGAACATGTTCTAATTTTCTATGATGACTACATATGTTCAAGAACATGTACGTAAGCGCCTTGGTGCAAACAAATCATAATTCATTTTATTAAAAAAAAATATATATAATATTTTTGGCAGTTTCTAATCCACCATGTCTAATGGTAAGATCCCAATGTTTTGCTGAATATTGTTAGTGTAGGACCTGTTCTAACTTTCTATGATGACTATTTATGTTGATGAACATGTACGTAAGCGCCTTGGAGCAAACAAATCATAATTCATTTTATTAAAAATTATATATAATATTTTTGGCAGTTTCCAATCCACCATGTCTAATGGTAAGATCCCAATGTTTTGCTGAATGTTGTGAGTGTACACGCAGAGAAATTATGCTCTAGATTCAATCGCAAAATGGGATAATTTTGGGATTGAAAAGGCTCCAATACCATTTTGCGATTGAATTCAATCCCATTTTGTGATTGAATTTTAGAGCATATTGTGATTGATTTTATCCCATTTTTGCGATAGATTTTTCGAAAATATTGTGATAGATTTGATCGCATTTTGGGATTGATTCTATCCCATTGTGAGATTGAAATGGCTCCAATCACATTTGGTGATTGAATCCATCCCATTATGCGATTGAATTTTCGAAAATATTTTGAATAGATTTATCCCACAATGCGATCAATTTTATACCATAATGCGATCAAATATATCGCATCATGGGATTGATTTTATCGCATTTTCAGATTGATTCTATCGCATTACAGGATTGTTTTTATCGCATTATGGGATTGTTTTTATCCCATTTTGGGATTGTTTTTATTCCAAAATGCTATTGAATCTATCCCAAAATGTGATTGATTTTATCACATCGTGAGATTGATTCTATCGCATTATGGGATTTTTTTTATCGCATTATGGGATTGTTTTTTATCACATTATGGTATTGTTTTTATCCCATTATGGGATTGTTTTTATCGCATTATGGGATTGTTTTTATCCCATTTTGGGATTGTTTTTATCGCATAATGGAATTGTTTTTATCCCATTTTGGGATTGTTTTTATTCCAAAATGCTATTGAATCTATCCCAAAATGTGATTGATTTTTATCGCATCGTGGGATTGTTTTTATCGCATTATGGGATTGTTTTTATCACATTATGGTATTGTTTTTATCCCATTATGGGATTGTTTTTATCACATTATGGGATTGTTTTTATCGCATTATGGGATTGTTTTTATCACATTATGGGATTGAATTTGTCCCACAATGCGATTATTTTTATCGCATTTTGGGATTGTTTCTATCGCATTTTGGGATTGTTTTTATCACATTATATGATTGAATCCATCCCACAATGCGATTATTTTTATCGCATTTTGGGATTGTTTTTATCGCATTTTGGGATTGTTTTTATCACATCATGGGATTGAATCTATCCCACAATGCGATTATTTTTATCGCATTTTGGGATTGTTTTTATCGCATTTTGGGATTGTTTTTATCACATTATATGATTGAATCTATCCCACAATGCGATTATTTTTATCGCATTTTGGGATTGTTTTCATCGCATTATGGGATTGTTTTTATCACATTATGGGATTGAATCTATCCCACAATGCGATTATTTTTATCGCATTTTGGGATTGTTTCTATCGCATTTTGGGATTGTTTTTATCACATTATATGATTGAATCTATCCCACAATGCGATTGTTTTTATCGCATTTTGGGATTGTTTTTATCACATTATGGGATTGAATCTATACCACAATATGATTGAATCCATCCCACAATGCGATTACTTTTATCGCATTTTGTGATTGTTTTCATCGCATTATGGGACTGATTGTGATAAAAACAATCCCAAAATGCGATAAAACAATCCTAATATGCGATAAAAATAATCGCATTGTGGGATAGATTCAATCCCATAATGTGATAAAAACAATCCCAAAATGCGATAAAAACAATCCCAAAATGCGATAAAAAAAATCGCATTGTGGGATGGATTCAATCCCATAATGTGATAAAAACAATCCCATAATGTGATAAAAACAATCCCAAAATGCGATAAAAATAATCGCATTGTGGGATGGATTCAATCCCATAATGTGATAAAAACAATCCCAAAATGCGATAAAAACAATCCCAAAATGCGATAAAAATAATCGCATTGTGGGATGGGATAGATTCAATCCCATCCCAAAATGTGATAAAAACAATCCTCATAATGTGATAAAAACAATCCCAAAATGCGATAAAAACAATCCCAAAATGCGATAAAAATAATCGCATTGTGGGATGGATTCAATCCCATAATGTGATAAAAACAATCCCAAAATGCGATAAAAACAATCCCAAAATGCGATAAAAATAATCGCATTGTGGATTCAATCCCATAATGGATAAAAACAATCCCAAAATGCGATAAAAACAATCCCAAAATGCGATAAAAATAATCGCATTGTGGGATAGATTCAATCCCATGATGTGATAAAAACAATCCTATAATGCGATAAAAACAATCCCAAAATGCGATAAAAATAATCGCATTGTGGGATGGATTCAATCCCATAATGTGATAAAAACAATCCCAAAATGCGATAAAAACAATCCCAAAATGCGATAAAAATAATCGCATTGTGGGATGGATTCAATCCCATAATGTGATAAAAACAATCCCAAAATGCGATAAAAACAATCCCAAAATGCGATAAAAATAATCGCATTGTGGGATAGATTCAATCCCATAATGTGATAAAAACAATCCCAAAATGCGATAAAAACAATCCCAAAATGCGATAAAAATAATCGCATTGTGGGATAGATTCAATCCCATGATGTGATATAAACAATCCTATAATGCGATAAAAACAATCCCAAAATGCGATAAAAACAATCCCAAAATGCGACAAAAATAATCGCATTGTGGGATGGATTCAATCCCATAATGTGATAAAAACAAGTAACCCTAAAATGCGATAAAAACAATCGCATTGTGGGATAGATTCAATCACATTGTGGGATATATTCAATCCCATAATGTGATGAAAACAATCCCAAAATGCGATAAAAATAATCCAAAAATGCGATAAATACAATCGTATTGTGGGATAGATTCAATCCCATATTGTGATAAAAACAATCCCAAGATGCGATAAAAACGATCCCAAAATGCGATAAAAACAATCGCATTGTGGGATAGATTTAATCATATTGTGGGATAGATTCAATCACATTGTGGGATAAAAACAATCCCATAATGCGATAAAAAGTAACACAAAATGCGACAAAAACAATTCCAAAATGCGATAAAAACAATCGCATTGTGGGATAGATTCAATCACATTGTGGGATAAGTTCAATCGCATAGTGCGATGAAGTCAATCTCAAGATGGGATGAAAACAATCCCATTTGTTCCTAAATTGTAGATTTCCAAAAATCAATCACATTATGGGATAAATTCAATCGCACTGGTTTCTAAAATTCCATCTCAAAATGCGATGAAAACAATCCCATTTGTTCCTAAAATGTGGATTTCTAAAAATCAATCACATTAGGGGATAAAATCAATCACATTGTTTCTAAAATTCAATCCCATTTCTCTTGGATTCAAGAAATTTTAGGATATTTTTTAGATAAAAATCATGGGATTGAAACAATCCCATGGGGATTGAATCTGGATACTTGGAAATTTCTCTGCGTGTAGGACATGTTCTAATTTTCTATGATGACTACATATGTTCAAGAACATGTACGTAAGCGCCTTGGTGCAAACAAATCATAATTCATTTTATTAAAAAGTATATATAATATTTTTGGCAGTTTCTAATCCACCATGTCTAATGGTAAGATCCCAATGTTTTGCTGAATATTGTGAGTGTTGAACAAGTTCTAATTTTCTATGATGACTACATATGTTCAAGAACATGTACGTAAGCGCCTTGGTGCAAACAAATCATAATTCATTTTACTAAAAATTATATATAAGTAGTAAGCATTGCGCAGAGTACTGTTTTGATGTCCCATGTGATATTGCGCACGATACTGTTGGTACGTCACGGGGTCGATAACTCTGGTGGATGGGCTACGTTCATTCCTATCCCCGCTCCCCGGTTTCCCCCCTCAGTTCCACCCTTTCTGTTTTTTGGTTAATAATTTTAACTGAATATTGCGCACGATACTGTTTCCCTTCTGTGCCCCCACCCCGCCCGCTGTTCCTCGTTTCCCGCTCAACTCTTCCAACCCTGACCACTATTGTTTTGACTTAATAATTTTAAGTGAATATTGCGCAGAGTACTGTTGTCTGATTGGATATTGCGCAGAGTACTCTTTTCTTATTGGATATTGCGCACGCTACTGTTATTTCATTGGATATTGCGCAGATGACTGTGCACTTTATCCGCACGTGATAGAAAAAAAATGTGTTGTGGTTTTTTCGCTATGAAATTTTAGGTGAGATTCCTCATAATCCTTTTCCTCTCTGCAATGTCCAAGTGTGGAAAAATGCAAATGCAATATGAGACCTTTTCGCGCTCGCTCCCATATGGGAATGAGTATACAGAGTGCAAGAATTTGATTCCTTCAGACGGAGGAAGGCAACACGGAAAAAATGTCTTGATGAGTGGAATTTCACAATATTTTGAAAGTCTTACTTGGTGAATTTCGCAATAAGTATAAATAGGCGATATTGATAATGAAACAAATTATTTGATCATGAATACCCTTCAAATTAGGGCCAAATTGCTTGGTAACAGCAATACAAGAAATTTTTTTGGTGGAGTTTACCCTATAGACAAACTTCCCAAATATAATGTCAAATTTCCTTCTATAATAATTGTCAACACGGCTCCTTCTCATCATCCCGGTAAACATTGGATTGCAATTTATCTACCTACAGATAATAATGCAGTTGAAATTTTTGATTCATATGGTCGTTTTCTAAAAAGTAAATATTTAGCAAGATTTATTAGACAAAATTTTCGGAATAGAATACTTATTTACAATAAGAAGCAACTTCAGGCTGAGTTTTCTTCAGTGTGTGGGCAATATTGTTGTATGTATGCGTATTTTCGATCAAAAGGAAAGTCTATGTCCGAATTTCTCCGAATATTTGGTACAAATACATATGCGAATGATCGGAAAATACAAAAACTCTTCAAAAACGTATATCAATAAAATCAAATAATGACTTTTGTCAGTTTGTCATTAGAATTCGAAGAGTGAAGTAATGGGTAACACACAATCCAAGATGGGGAAGATTGTGGAGAAGAAAAATAATAAAAAAGTTGGTAAAAACCAAAGTGAAAAGAAGATAACACCGAAACAATCTTCAAACAAGAAATCTGGACATGTAGAAGAAGGAACTTCATATCAGAGTTCAGCTGTGGAGGCAATTTCCATGGATATTGGGCCATTTATGGAAAAGGAATCTAGACCACTGACTGAGATAACTATTCTAAATGGATATACGTACTTTCTAAATGATTTGAATACTACTTTTGTCACTGTTGGATTCTGGAGTCATGAATTTACACCGATCGTGAAAATTTCTGCGACAAACTACTGGCTTGGATCTGACACTGTTTACTTCACCCAAAAGTCATGGAATATGCTGTGTTCCAGTGAGACGAATATCAGAGATATCCTGAAGAATGGAGAAACAGACCTCATGCATGGCGGATATATTAACTCAAGATTTGAAAATTTGGAATTTAATTTCATTCAAGTTGAAAATATGAAGCCAATAATGCTGTCTCAAAATGGAAATACAATTCTCTTAAACGAAAAGGAATTTGATTGTCTCATGAAATTAAAGTATTTCATAAATGTTACTTTGATTTATAATCATTCTATTCAGAATTACATTCAACAATATTTTGTGAATTATATACAAACTTGTAAAATAGCAGGAGTTAATAAACTTGAAGCTACTTCGTTTACACCCCCTGTAGAGGATCGCTCACCGATAAATTATTTTAGATTATTTACTGAAATAAGTTTTTATATCGAAAAAATAAATTCATCCGCAAAATTGGGTGAGAAAAATTTGTAATATTAATATTTTCCTAAATAAAAAAAATTCAAATACTTACTGTCTTTTCCTCACATCTTCAACTTCTCAAAGTGGAAAAAATCAACGATGGAATACAGTAGAAATTGAAAGATATTTATTTTCTATATAAAATAATTTATTAAACAAAATTCAAAAGTCTATAACCTAATCTACATATTTATAAAAATATAATACAATTGATATTATCTATTTACAAAAATAAAAAAAAAAACTAAATATTATTCCAAATCTAAAATTAAAATCCAAATGGCAACGTATCATTATTGTCAATGCAACGTCTTTTTATGAACGTAAATTGGGCTGTTTTTGAAGAGGGTCCAGAAATTATTTTAAAATGTTTCTGGCGTTGAATTTTGTTGGGATATGTTACTTTAATTTCTTTATCGTCGCAGAGGACCAAGGACTTTAAACTTTCAAAATTTATATCTCGGTCGACCGACCTATTTAGTGTTATGCCCTTGCACGCTACTTTATATTTGTAAGAGTTTGTAGAAGGGCAGTAGATTTTCAAGCCATAAGCTTTTGGCCCTGTGCTTACGAATTCTTCGATGAAGGCTCCCTCACCGAAATCAGCCAATTCATCTGTCAATTCTCCCAAAAATTTGCCAGTAGAAAGAGGATTCTCTTCCCCTGCAGGTACTACGTAGATGACTGAATCCGTGTCACAATAAAAGATATTTTCTCCTATCTTTGATAAGATAGAATACAGCCTAATCCTTGCATTGGTTGTGGTGCAGATTCCTACACCCATATTTATATATTTCGATGGAGGTTCAGAATCATGAATGTGCTTCCATGAAACAAAAATTTGGGTATCACTTACGGGATAAAAATGTACAACTTCAATAGCCTCTGATAAGAGAAGATCATTCAACTCCTCAGAAGAATTGCAAATTGTAGTTTTCGTAAAATTCTCCCGCATTATGAATCTGCCCCACAAACTGTTTAACATGATTTTTGCAAGGGAACGCATACCTTTGTTAACGCGAATATTTTCTTTATCAAGCTGTATTCCCTCATTTTCAAAGAATTCACGGATATAATTATCTTTATCAGAATCGGATTCAACTCCCGAGGGCCACCCACTAGCTTCCTGCTTAATTTTGAGAAAATTATCCACATAATCAGCAAATAGTCCACGTTCACCCGTCTCGCGATTGTATTGAGAAGTTCTGTATGACCAGACTTCAAAGCACTTGGTGATCACGTATCCATGATCAATTGCAAGACGGACTTCATCAATGGACCATATTCCTGTGAGGGATCTCTCATCGTCTGAATGGAGACATCGATCAGTATTGAGATCTTCCGCACATTTTCGACAGAGAGGGAAGAAGAGTCGGTTATTGCACCTAAAGGGAAGACAGGGGATGTAAAGACCTTTTGGGGGGAGAATGGTGCATTTCACCACACCATCATGCCTTAATACTTCCTCCTGACTTGGAATATCTTTGATAATTTTTGGGTGCCCGACAAAATACTTCGAATATTTGTTCGCCCACGGGTAGAGTGACGTGAAGTCATAGTAATAAATTTTATCCCCGGGGCGACATTTGTAATATGTGCGGAAAACCTCAGTTCGGCCCCCGTAAACCGCTGATCGCAAATCAAATCCCGAGTCTACGACTTCAGGATGATTGTTCAGTCTCTCCGCAAGCACAGGGTCCGATTCTAACATCCGACGGAATTCACACTCCCATATTGAAACAAGATTATACCCCAATTGACGAATGTGATCCAATCGTTTTAGAGTAGCCTCATAACGACTCTGCATGGTATCATTGGGCTTCTTCGAGAATGCATGCCCTCTATTTAAAAAGCATGTATGCCCATGGAAGAAACAGCCCTCAAAACTATACACAGTGTTAGAGGCCTCATCATATCCATCAGCAATATATCGAGAACCGCGAATTTTGACCTCATACTTTATATTAGGATTGGAAGTTTCCTTCATATACACGAGCCATTTTAAAGAAATTTTGCTTTGCATTTGAAGGAAATTGGAGTTGTAGTTGTTTTTGGGAGTAATGGCAAGGGTGTTGGGAGGAAGGTAATTTTTCCTATAGGCTTTCATCACAGCGTCTGCTATGGTGATAGCCTGCAGGAAGGGATTCAGGGATGTAGTTTCGATGAAGGAAAACATAAAGTTGAGGCATCCTTTTACCAAAATTTGAACATCCTGGCGGCAATAATGAATGAGCTCTTTACGATTGTCAAAGGGGAGTTCTTTGACTTGCTCATACCATTCTAAAAACTCGGCATATTGCTGGGAGGACATGGATTCGATTGGGTACATTTCAATTGGAGGATGAGGTCCAATGTAAGAGCGGTTTTCAGTCGTATTGAACTTATAGGGATAATATCCCTTATCGCATTCGGGCAGTCCAAAACTCTTTGAGAACTGTGACAGAGGGAAGGGAATAAACGAAAGAGAGTCAAGAAATGTTACTCCCTTAACTTTTGCAAATAATATTTTGCAACCTTGTAAAACAGGTTCGATCTTTTCTTCCCTCTGACAAAGTTCCTCGAGTATGAACTGCCCATCGTAGCCTTTGGCATTGTGAGCGATAGCAACAGTGGGCATAGGTCTAAAAGTAAGTACATAGTCTAAAAATTTAGCTACCGCTGACCTGTTGCTGTCGCTCTCAAAAACATGTTCCGTGGGGGCGCAATTAGGACAATTAGAATCTAAAGAACTACTACACAGGTGACACACTGTGTGTGATATACAAAGGTTCGGAACATGTTTTGAAAATCCATTTCCTATATCTACAAACTCTGACTCAAAATCGTAAAAAACAAGTGTATATTCCCTGGAAGCTTTCCCCTTGTACCCCTGCATATAACAATAATGAGGGAATGTACAGACTTTATAGCAGATATCACAGGTTCGTGTATCGCAGTTGTGAGAGTCAGAAGGATCAAACATAATAAAACATTGATCACATATTTTCATACGATTGCACGCCCCGTTAACAAGATGCTGTTGAAGACAATTAGTGCCTCTAAATGATCGATTACAAGAAGCACACGGAATCATATCCCTTACTGATGGGCAAGGTGGGGAACTTGTGCAGTATTTGCATGTTTCGGGGCAGATATGCGTGTTATTGTATAAAATGTCGCAAATACTGCATTGATGGTTAAAAGAAAAAAAACCCTTAACCGATTTAATACAGAAATAATGTCGTTCTGTTTTATAAAAAATAAATTAATTACTTTGTTTTGATTTTCCTTGGTCCTCCGCGATTTATATGCAATACTCTCAAAATTTCCCGCATCATCATAAATAATAATTCTGTACTCATTACCAAATTTTTTGTCAAATCTATTGACAAAATCAAGCCCGTATGAACCCTCTTCACTAACAGGCCCACCAACATTTTTAATTAATTTTTGAACTTCTTTCTTGAGAGCGATGGGGTAACGCCTAATACGGTGTAATTGCTTCTTACGTTCTCCCTGATCATTAATTAAAAGACACTTACCAACGAAAATTGAGGTTGGTAGGCAATTAGTTGTCCCAGAAATATCAATAATACTTTTCTGCTTGTACTTCCTCATCTGTGGTATATTCATTCTGGTTGGATCATGGTGTCTTCCCCGCCCTGTGGAATATTTTTTTAAAAATATAATATTTTTATCAACATATTTATCGAATTTACACAAATATAACATAAAAATTAGATAATTCATCAAATAAACAAATAATTGCCTACCCTCCATTTGATGAAGCAGATAAGCTCTGACATTTAGGACATCAGCTTCGCTGAAAACTGTTGTGCTTTGGTGCACTTTCTCCATGGCTGCAAATACAGCTTCTGCTGTTAAACTACCCAGGGGGCGAAGGCCCAAAAATATAGGCTTGTCCGTTGAATCTTCTTCAAGATATATTTCGAGGATCACTTTGTCTCCTCGATCGCCTTCCTCCTGGATAGTTGCAATAACTTTGCCAAAAGCCCTCTCCAACCAATCCGTACAGCTGTTCGAGGTAGGGCAGTTTAGCCGGAAACTCAGTTCAAGCGTAGTGGTTTTGAAGCGGTTGCTGAAAGACTTGGTTTTCCGAATAAATTTCACCAATTCTTCTTCAGAATTTTCTAGAGATCCGCTTTCTTCCGTACTATCTTGAAGATCCTCTTCAGCACTATCTGCATGTAGAGCTCCGTTTTCATCATTCCGCTCCTTGAATTTAATAATTTTATTCAGTTTTATACTTTTCATATGTCAATAATTCAAAATATATCTACATACCGTCATATCATGAGATGGACCAGCTTCATCCACAGTATCAACAACTTTTCCACCTCCGGTTTGAACAACAGTATCATCATCATTTCCACCTGCAGTCTGAACACGATCAGTTTTCATCTTTTTGCTAGGCGGATCATTTCTAGCAGTGGTAGCGAACAGAATTTCATTCAACAATTCTGTCAAATTTTCGGTCATCGGACGTCCACATAGATTTTTTATTATTTTTTTCTTGTCACTGTTCATCAACTGCGATCCCTTTTCCACTTCAACCTTAATTTTTGTCAAGATGTCGAGAGTTATCACTTCGTCACTTTTACTTAATAGTCCAATCATTTCCTCTACACTTTTATCTTTCAATAAAAAGTTGAGGATTTCAACTTCGGATTTCTCCTCAGCGAGAATCGCCATGAGCACTTCCAAAGTATTTCCACTCATTTTCAATAAAACTTGACTTTTCACTTGTATAAATCAATGAGATAGTGTAATCACCAAAATTGCAGCGACTGTGACAGAATTGCATTCCGCGATGGGCTTTTATACTCCCATTCTTCTATCGCGAAAATGCATTTTCCCACAAAATGGGCAAACTTTGTCTAGACAAAAATCTCCAATTTCAATTGCACACTTGTGGGATTAGAATTTCTTATTCCAAGAAAACCTCGCGATCGCGAAAAATTCAGTGGTGTCTTTGCGATAAGCTTAGTCCATGCAGAGAAAGATCTCAAATTTCATTTTCGCAAATGATGCTTTTCCCGGAAATTATTTCACAATTTTGCATTTTCTATGAGACTTTTATTGCACGTGTGCAAAGGATCATATTTCAGATGGGAATGGAATTTACTGTTTCCAAGAAAAAGTCGCGATCGCGAAAATTCAGTGTTGTCTTCGCGATAAGCTGAGTCCATGCAGAGGAAAAGTGTCCAATTTCATTCTTCGCAAAATGATGCTTTTCCAGGAAATTATTTCACAATTTTGCATTTTCTATGAGATTTTTTATTGCACGTGTGCAGAGGATCATATTTCAGGTGGGAATGGAATTTTTTCCGAGAAAAGTTGCGATCGCGAAAATGCATTTTGATAGCGTCATCCAGACATGTTCGAAACATGTTCTAGTGCAGACAAAGAGGAAAAGTGTCAAATTTCATTTTTTATCTGGAGTGATGTTTTTCCAGGAATTTATTTCACAATTTTGCATTTTCTTATGATGAAAAATTATATTTCATTTTCCCGTGGGATAATTTTTAATCGGTGCACTTCTTGCCAGTATATAATGCAATCGAACGTTTGAAATTTTAATTATTCCACATTCAGAAGTCAGAGTGTCTACATTTACGTTTACTAACATCTACAGAATCAATCTCAACCAAAATGGTAAGATTTTATTAATTGATTTTTTTAAAAGATGATCAAAACTTATATTGCTCTTTATTTTTGTTACAGGATCTTCAGAAAATGTTCGATCAAGCCAGAAAGGAGGTTAAAATGCAGAAGGCAATTACTGCAAGCAGCTTGACAGAAGGAAGATATTACCATATCCAAGGAATAAGGATGGTGAATACGAAGTTCGGGAAGAACTACATTGCTGAGTTGGAAGAGAATATCAGTATGTGGCTTCCGAAATCCTTAACCAAGCGAATGAACGGAGATGAACTGACAAAAATTTCAGCAGAGGATATGTGGGAACTGGCCTACCTTGGGAGAGAAGATGCGGGAAATTACAACTTTGTTAACGTGGATGTAAGAAAGAAGAGTAACTGATTCAACCTTTTTGTCTATTGAAAAATAAAAGATTTTGTAAAATATATTCAACTTCTTTTTTTGGGAATTTTCTGTGGATTGTTTTTCCTTTTGTGGCTGCATTTTCTGTTTTCACTTTAAAATTTCTTCAGAGATCATGATGAGGAAATGTATAAATACCTCGGCCTCTATGAGATTTTTCATCATTTGATTATTTCTGAAAAAAGAAGATGTTTAAATTTCGAGTGCCTTTCTCCATAATTCTGGCTGGCCCATCGGGGTGTGGGAAAACAACTTTTGCTCTCGATCTCTTGAGAAACTTGAGAGAGTACACTGATACGGACTTTGAGAACATTTATTGGTGTTTCTCTGAACAAGGGAGTGTTGGCAATTTACCGAAAATTCAAAATCTTAAAATTTGCCAAGGCATTCCCGATAAAATAGGTTCCAATGACAAAAATGCAAAATTGGTGATTATTGATGATATGATGACTGATAAAAAATATGAGCAAAGAATTTGTGACATGTTTATCAAAGAATCACATCATCGAAATATTTCAATAATTTTTATCTGTCAAAACATTTTCTATCAATCGAGATTCTCACGAACCATTTCTCTTAATGCAAAATATCTTGTGATCTTCAAAAATGTACGTGATAAATCACAATTTTTTCCTCTCGCTCGTCAACTGCATCCAGAAAATCCTGAACATTTGTTAAACGTATATAAGGAGTGCACTGACCAACCTTTTGGTTATCTTATGATTGACCTAAACCAGGAGACACCAGATATTTTTAGATATCGATCCAATATTTTCAATAAATCTTTTTGCGAGTGTTTTGCTAATCCCGAATATCTATCCAAAAATGAAACAGAAGAAGAAGAAGGTAAATCACAGGAATTGTTTCAAGAGATTGAAGGAAAACAGGCATATTTTGTATGTGCTTAAAGATGCATCTCCAGCATTGAGGAAATCTATTATCCAAAATTGTTCCCAATCAACTATCAAAGCTTTGCAAGAAATCGTACAAAATACTTTAAATGGAAATCTTCAAATTCAGCCTAAGCGTATTGGACCTCTGAAAAAGTATAAAAATGAGATCCGCAAAATTGCATGCTCAAAAACATCACAGTGCTCCAGGAGGAAATTACTAGTGCAGAGAGGATCAGGATTTTTACCAATCCTAATTTCAACTTTATTATCAGGAGCGATTGGAAAATTTTTGGGATCATAATGGATAGGAAGAAAAATTCTCTACAACGATATGTAGTAGTCACACCCGAGTTGTTTGATGAATTAAAGCCTTTCATAAATTTTGAGAAAAATTTGACATCTCTGGATCGTGAGATATATAAAATTCTCTCAAACAAAAAAATGAACAATGTTGAGAAATGGTACAGATACAGACATTCTCTTGCAAAGCAATCAGAATTGAAACGCAAAAAGCAAAATTTTCCTCGATCTATCAATTTGCATCGTGAAAAGCACAGAAAAATTTTACCAACATATTCAGTGGGTACCCAAACAAAATACAATGGACCACCAACGTTGGATAAATCTACTACAACTGCGTTTGAAAATGATGATATGTTCATTGATGATGAAATTCAAGATATTGTTCAAGAAAATGAACTTTCTCAAAAAGAAGATTCCCTGATCAATTTAGGAGAGGAGGATATTTTCGAAACCACTAATCTTGTTGATGATGAACATTTTGATGGACTCCCGAGAAGTGCTCAACAAAAGCTCTTAAAAAAATTGTCGAAATATGAGCGAGATCCATCTCAAAGATCTAGCATTCCAGCATGTATAACAATTGAGGATAATGAGGGAAATGTATACAGTGTGCCTACAAATAAAGATGAGTCTGAGAAAACACCTGCTAAACCAAAGAGGGCCAGAAAAATTACACCACGTTCGCCGAAACGGACTCGAAGCTATATAAGGAAGATGCCACAAGGCTCTGGTCAATCTGAAATCAATTTTCCTGTGCAAAAGAAATTATCATGGACTCCAGTACCTTAGATGAGGAATATTTGAATTTAAACAGTAAAAACTTGTATGCCAGACCACAAAAACTGTTTGAAAATTTGAAAAATATTGTCAGCAAAAAAGACATAACAAATTATTTGCAAAAACAAGATGTGTATACTTTGCATCATCCTGTAATAAAGAATTATCCGAAAAATAAATATATAGTTACAAATATTGATGAGTTATGGGAAATTGATTTGGTTGATATGAGACAGTATAAAAAACATAATGACAATTACTCTTTCATTCTAACCGTGATTGATGTATTTTCCAAATTTGCATTTGTACGCCCACTTAAGAATAAATCTGCACTAAGAAGTCTTCTCTACTTGGTGAAAAATGCTTATAATCATAATTCTGTAATGGACAATCCAACTGTGGGATCTTCTTTCGAGGCATTCAACATTGAAATGAAACTCGAGCAGCTTATTGAGGAATGCACAGTGTGCACATATGACACTGCGCACGTGGAGATGAATGAAAATAGTGGAAATGCCAAACTCGCAGCTCTTCTGAGACCAAAACAACAATGCGAGCCAGCTGATATAATTGTAAAACAATCTTTTGATGAGGTGTCTGAACCTTTGACCACAATCAACATGTATTTAAATGACACAATGTTTGATATTCCACTGTACAGAGATAATTATGAATCTATTGATGATCTTATGAAAACAATATTTGCATCTGTTCCACAATCTGCACGCAACAAAGATAAACTTTTAAAAATTTTAGAACATTCAAAATTACCTCCAATCATACATGATGTGAACAGGGATGATTTTGTTTCATCAGTTTTGCATCCATCAATTTCTCCAGCCCCATTTACAACAAGCCACACCAGGGACTTAATGTTTGTGTACACTGATATAATTCGGCCTCAACTTGTGAGCAATACTTTTGCAAGATGCCTGAGGACCATACTTTTAATTCAGAACAATGAAGTTTATAAGTCATTTGAGCGAATTCAATATTTTCCTGTAGAAAAAAATGATTTTGATACGATTGAAATTTTAATCACATCCCAAAATGGGAAACCCTACAATTTTCAAGCAAGCTCAACACCAACAATGTTAGTACTTCATTTTAAGAGAAATAAATAATGTTATGAAAAGATATAAATACTCCTGTTATTATTGAATTCTTCACTATCTCAAAGATGGCTAACCTATACACTTCATATTATATGAGACAAATTGGCCGTGGAGAAATTGGGAGTGTTTATGTTCCTGATTTCTACGGCGTACAAAGAGGTCGAGGACTGGGTTCAGTTCTTGGAGGCTTAATTCGATTTCTAAAACCACTTTTTATTAGAGGATTGTCTGCATTGAAAACACAAGCTGCAAAAACAGGAGCTGAAATTTTAACAGATATTGGTACAAAACCCCTTAAAGATATTCTTCTGGAGAGGGGTAGAGAAGCTCGAGATGATTTAAGACAAAAAGCTATTAAAAAATTCAAAACTATGACTGGAGAAGGTATATATACGAGTCCACAGAGAGGATCTTCTATTCCCTCATCATCCTTAGTGAGGTCCAGATCGAAGAAAAAGAATAAAGCCAAAAACATTCTTAACAAAATTCAGGAAAAGATTATTAAAAAGAGATCAAAGCTCAAAAAGGTCAAAGCCAAGCAAAATAAAAAACCTAGAGTCTTGGATATTTTTTCATAATGGCACAATATACAGAATGCATGAAGAGCGAACTGGACATTTTTTTATCTCCACCCTTGCAAACATCTATTCTCCGAGCCGATGAAATCTCTTATCAACCCCTTGCCAGTCTAGATAATACATCAGTGATTGAATTTTATTCTGTATCCAATGGAGATTGCTATCGTGATCTATCTTCAATCTACGTGAAATTTAAAATTCAACTGTTAAATGAAAATGGAGAAAGATACACAGATGAGGATATTGATCAACCAGGAATTGTAAACAACATCCTACATTCACTCATTCGATCGGTGTCTGTTTCATTGAATGGAAGGATCATTTCCCAAAGTGAAGGAGATTATCATTACAGGAGCTATTTTGAGACACTTTTGTCTTATGGACAAGATGCCAAAAATACTTTCCTACGCAACTCGGGATGGATAAAAGATCAATCAAAAAGAAAGAATTTGATTAAAAATAGCAAAGTAATTGAGGTTTTGGGTCGGCTGCATTGTGATATGTTCAATCAGCCAATATTCTTAATTAACAATGTAGACCTAAGGGTTATTATTACTCTTGAAAAATCATCTTTCTTTCTTCTTTGCAATGATAATCTTAATCCACAATTTCGCATACACGATGCAACAATGTATATGAAACAGATAACTTTAAATCCAAATATTCTTCTTGCCCATAACAAAGTGTTGGAGCACAAGAATGCAGAATATCATTATAAAAAAGTTGAAATTAAGACACTCACTGTTCCCGCGGGTTCTAATTCCATAAATTTGGACAATATTCTTCATGGAATTTTGCCTCGCAGAGTAATTTTTGCTATGGTTGATAATTCTGCATATAATGGTCAAAAATCTCAAGATCCATTTAATTTTCAGCATTATAATATCTCAGATTTCGCCC
Organism: Phlebotomus papatasi; assembly: GCF_024763615.1. Classification (NCBI taxonomy): domain Eukaryota; kingdom Metazoa; phylum Arthropoda; class Insecta; order Diptera; family Psychodidae; genus Phlebotomus; species Phlebotomus papatasi. The sequence continues at coordinate 130,793 of NW_026604696.1, forward strand.
TACTTGTAAATGGCACACCATATCCAATTAATCCTCTTCACATGGATTTTCCTAAAGATCAATATGCAAAAGCATACCAGACTCTCTTTACAGGAACAGGCATTCACTATGATGACAAAGGGCATGACATTACTTACGAAGAATTTAAAAATGGATTTTTCATCTTGGCATATGATCTGAACCCCGATGCTCATTCAGGTGGATGCCTTTCTCTGTTAGACCAGGGCTCTATTCGCATAGAAGCTCGTTTTTCTGAGACAATTCCAAAAACTATTACTTGCATTGTGTATGCGGAATATGATGCGAAATTAGAAATTGATAAGAATAGAAATATCATTTTGTCATAAGCTGATATGCAATAGATTAATTTTTTGTCTGCCAATAAAGAATTTATAAAATGTGAAAAAATGTTTTTTTTTCTCTTTCATTGATCATCTGTTGGTGATCTTCATTTTTCATTGAGGTGCTACAATTGCATTGCACTCCCAAGACTTTTTTCTGTGTTGTTTCCACCGTCTGAAGGAATCAAATTCTTTCAGTGAGAATGATAAAGTCTCTCCCATATGGTAGCGAGCGCGCGAAAAGGCGTCATATTGCATTTGCATTTTTCCACACTTGGACTGTGCAGAGGAAAAAGATAATGAAGAGTTTCACCTAAAATTTCATTCACTCTATGTGACACCAAAAAACCACAATTTGCAATTCTTCTGAGTAGTTGGTTGATCTAAGATTTGCAAAATATTGTGAAATTCCACTCATCAAGACATTTTTTCCGTGTTGCCTTCCTCCGTCTGAAGGAATCAAATTCTTGCACTCTGCATACTCATTCCCATATGGGAGCGAGCGCGAAAAGGTCTCATATTGCATTTGCATTTTTCCACACTTGGACATTGCAGAGAGGAAAAAGATTATGAGGAATCTCACCTAAAATTTCATAGCGAAAAAACCACAACACATTTTTTTTCTATCACGTGCGGATAAAGTGCACAGTCATCTGCGCAATATCCAATGAAATAACAGTAGCGTGCGCAATATCCAATAAGAAAAGAGTACTCTGCGCAATATCCAATCAGACAACAGTACTCTGCGCAATATTCACTTAAAATTATTAAGTCAAAACAATAGTGGTCAGGGTTGGAAGAGTTGAGCGGGAAACGAGGAACAGCGGGCGGGGTGGGGGCACAGAAGGGAAACAGTATCGTGCGCAATATTCAGTTAAAATTATTAACCAAAAAACAGAAAGGGTGGAACTGAGGGGGGAAACCGGGGAGCGGGGATAGGAATGAACGTAGCCCATCCACCAGAGTTATCGACCCCGTGACGTACCAACAGTATCGTGCGCAATATCACATGCGACATCAAAACAGTACTCTGCGCAATGCTTACTACTTATATAATATTTTTGGCAGTTTCCAATCCACCATGTCTAATGGTAAGATCCCAATGTTTTGCTGAATGTTGTGAGTGTAGGACATGTTCTAATTTTCTATGATGACTACATATGTTCAAGAACATGTACGTAAGCGCCTTGGTGCAAACAAATCATAATTCATTTTATTAAAAAATATATATAATATTTTTGGCAGTTTCTAATCCACCATGTCTAATGGTAAGATCCCAATGTTTTGCTGAATATTGTTAGTGTAGGACCTGTTCTAACTTTCTATGATGACTATTTATGTTGACGAACATGTACGTAAGCGTCTTGGTGCAAACAAATCATAATTCATTTTATTAAAAAGTATATATAATATTTTTGGCAGTTTCTAATCCACCATGTCTAATGGTAAGATCCCAATGTTTTGCTGAATATTGTGAGTGTTGAACATGTTCTAATTTTCTATGATGACTACATATGTTCAAGAACATGTACGTAAGCGCCTTGGTGCAAACAAATCATAATTCATTTTACTAAAAATTATATATAATATTTTTGGCAGATTCCAATCCACCATGTCTAATGGTAAGATCCCAATGTTTTGCTGAATGTTGTGAGTGTAGGACATGTTCTAATTTTCTATGATGACTACATATGTTCAAGAACATGTACGTAAGCGCCTTGGTGCAAACAAATCATAATTCATTTTATTAAAAAATATATATAATATTTTTGGCAGTTTCTAATCCACCATGTCTAATGGTAAGATCCCAATGTTTTGCTGAATATTGTTAGAAGAATTTCGGTTCGACAGAATGTAGCAGGAAATAGACGGAGACACTGAACCTTTCTTGATTTTCACAATTTTATTCTCTACGACGTTTCGAGGATGGATGTCCTCTTCATCGGGTATCGAATATGGCAGGGAAAATCACGTACAGGTGGGAGTTGTTACACTGCACTTGAACTTTGATCACGAATTGATCCGTGATGTTCACCATTCGACTGACTGACACAGAAACTATATATAATATATGGCAGTTTCTAATCCACGATGTCTAATGGTAAGATCCCAATGTTTTGCTGAATATTGTTAGTGTAGGACCTGTTCTAACTTTCTATGATGACTATTTATGTTGACGAACATGTACGTAAGCGTCTTGGTGCAAACAAATCATAATTCATTTTATTAAAAAGTATATATAATATTTTTGGCAGTTTCCAATCCACCATGTCTAATGGTAAGATCCCAATGTTTTGCTGAATATTGTTAGTGTTGAACATGTTCTAATTTTCTATGATGACTACATATGTTCAAGAACATGTACGTAAGCGCCTTGGTGCAAACAAATCATAATTCATTTTATTAAAAATTATATATAATATTTTTGGCAGTTTCTAATCCACCATGTCTAATGGTAAGATCCCAATGTTTTGCTGAATATTGTGATTGTTGAACATGTTCTAATTTTCTATGATGACTACATATGTTCAAGAACATGTACGTAAGCGCCTTGGTGCAAACAAATCATAATTCATTTTATTAAAAAAAAAATATATAATATTTTTGGCAGTTTCTAATCCACCATGTCTAATGGTAAGATCCCAATGTTTTGCTGAATATTGTTAGTGTAGGACCTGTTCTAACTTTCTATGATGACTATTTATGTTGATGAACATGTACGTAAGCGTCTTGGTGCAAACAAATCATAATTCATTTTATTAAAAATTATATATAATAGTAGTATATATTGAGCAAGTCGGCGTATATGACGTCACGCGCTGACGTCATCATCGAGCAAGTCGGCGTGACGTCAACCGGTGATGACGTCATATTTATGATGACGTCATGCTTATATGATGACGTCACATATTTTCTGACGTCACACCCTGGAGGCATGACGCAATATTTTGGGTGACGTCACACCCCCACCCCCTGGGAGGCTAACGTCACTGGGCAGAAATTTAAATTTGAATTTTCCGTTGGTATTGGAGAGCCATCTATGATTGCAATTTTGAAATTCCAATGTCCATTCCCCCTTTTGAATGCCCGTCCGCCATTTTGAATGCCCCATCCACCATTTTGATTTCTGTCCGCCATTTTTAATGCCCATCCGCCATTTTTTATTTTTGTCCGCCATTTTTTATTACCGACCGCTGCTTTTATTTTCTATACGCGCCCTCTGTTATTCCTATTATTAACTATTTCCGTAATTTTTTTTTCGCGACGTGAAAATTTTTTGGCCGAGACCTGGGATTGAATCGATAGATACTTAAAGTCTTAAATGTAATGTGTACAACCGCTTAGACCACTCGGCCACGGCGGCATGTTGATGAGCTTCCGCTGAATCGTGAACCGTTGCATCGTCCACAGGCTGACGTCACCCATGCATAGATATCCCATATAGACATTTCCCATGCATGCATACATTTTCATACACATACACATGCCCCGAGGGAATAATTGCGCGCGTCACTTGGTGGGAAAAACAGCAGAGACAGAAGATCTCAGATTACTACGCGAGCTGTCTGGACATATGAGCCCTCCTGTGAGCCAGCCACACTTAAAGAGTGCATCCGATAGCAAAAAATTGGCACGGGCTGTGTCATATGGGATTGCAGATTAATTGTCGTGGGATTTTTTTAATTGCTGTGGGAATTTTCTATTTTTAATAATAAAACAAATCATTTTTACATGAAAAATATTTTTATTATAACATTTTCCTGTTTTTCTTATGACAAGATGATGTTCCTATTCTTATCTATTTCAAGCTTTGCATCATACTCAGCATATACAATACAAGTAATTGTGTTCTGTATGGTTTGCGAAAAACGTGCCTCTATACGAATTGAACCCTGATCTAACAAAGAAAGACACCCTTGCGAATGAGCATCGGGATTTAGATCGTAGGCAAGAATGAAATAGCCATTCTTGAAATCTTTATAAGTAATCTCATGGCCCCTATCATCATAATGAATCCCTGTGCCCGTGAAGAGAGTTTGATAAGCTTTCGCATATTGATCTTGAGCAAAATTCATTTGCAATGGTTGTACAGGATAAGGTGTACCATTGACAAGAAGAACAAAATCTGAAATATTGTAATGATGGAAGTTAAATGGATTTTTAGACTTTTGGCCATTGTATGCTAGATTATCTACCATAGCAAAAATTACTCTTCGGGGCAAAACTCCGTGAATAATGTTATCTAGATTTATAGAGTTTGACCCAGATGGGACTGTAACAGTTTTAATTTCAACTTTTTTATAATGATATTGGGCACTTTTATGTTCCAAAACCTTGTTGTGTGCAAACAATATATTAGGATTTAGAGTCACCTGCTTCATGTACATGGTGGCTTCATGAACGCGAAATTGGGGGTTCAGACTTTCATTGCATAAGATAAAGAATGATGGTTTTTCAAGAGTGATAATTACTCGCAAATCTACATTGTTAATTAGAAATGTGGGTTGATTAAACAGGTCACAATGCAGTTTCCCTAAAACTCCAACTACTTTGCTATTTTTAAACAAATTCTTCCTCTCGGTAAACCCAGTGTTGGTAAAACTTAAATCTTCCATGCCCCCAGTATCTCGAATCCATCCAGAATTGCGTAGAAATGTATGTTTTGCTCCCTTTCCATAGGTTAGAAGAGTCTCAAAGTAGCTTCGATAATGATAGTCTCCTTCATTTTGGGAAATTGTTTTCCCATTTAGAGAAACTGAGACAGAACGAATCATCGAATGAAGAATGTTATTTACAACTCCTGGCTGCTCCACATCCTCCTCGTTGAAGTTTTCGCCATTCTCCTTAAGGAGTTGGATTTTAAATTTGATGTAGATTGAAGACAAATCTCGGTAACAATCTCCATGCGCGACTGAGTAAAATTCTATAACTTTAGGATTCTCGAGACTTGCCAATGGTTGATAAGAGATTTCATCGGCGCGTAGAATGGATGTTTGTACAGGAGGTGTTAGAAAAATATCCAACTCGCTCTTCATGCACTCTTTGTACTCTGCCATTATGAGAAAATGTCTAAATTTCGCGGTTTTTGATTTTTATTCGATTTCACTTTCTTCAATTTGCGCTTCCTCTTTGAAATGGCTGATTTAATCTTGTGGAGAATATTATTCTTTTTACTTGTTCCTGCAGATCCTGAAGGTAAGGATGATGTAGAAAGAATAGGATTTCTCTGTCGGGATCTGGTATTTATACCTTCCCCAGTCATATTTCGTACTTTTTTAATAATTTTCTGCTTCAACTCATCTCGGGCCTCTGTACCACGCTGCAACAAAATCTGTTTGATTGGTTTTGTACCAAGATCAGTTAGAATTTGGGCACCAGTTTTCGCAGCTTGTGTCTTGAGAGCTGACAATCCATTCATAAATAATGGTCTTAGAAATCTCATCAGACCTCCAAGGATTGACCCAAGACCTCTTCCTCTTTGTACACCGAAAAAATCAGGAACATATACATTCCCAATTTCTCCGTGTCCAATTTGTTTCATATAATACGACGTGTAAAGGCTAGCCATGTTTGATAGAGTGTAGAAATTTGCAATTTCAGATGTATTTATACCCTTGCAAGATCTCATCTCAGCTTCCTCTTAAAATGAAGCACTAACATTGTCGGCGTAGAACTTGGTTGAAAATTGTATGTTTCTCCATTCTGAGATGTTATAAGTATTTCTATTGTATCAAAACTGTTTTTTTCGAGAGGAAAATATTGTATGGAATTAAAAGATTTATAAATTTCACTATTTTGAATCAATAGGATTGTCCTCAAACATCTTGCAAAAGTATTACTCACTAATTGCGGCTTTATAATGTCTGAATAAACAAACATTAAATCGCGGGTATGATTTGGTGGAGCTGCTTGGGGTGTTATAGAGGGATGAAAAGTTGATGTTACAATTTCATCTTCATTGATGTTTCTCTCAATAGGAGGTGATTGAGAATTATGCAAAATGTCCAAAAGCTTTTCTCTGTTTATTTCTTTATAAGGTATTTCTTGCAATATTATTTTCATAATTTCTTCGATTGATTCGTAATTGTCTTTGTACAGAGGTACATTAATCTCGCCATCACCCACAGGAACTGTTATTGTAGTTAGAGGGGTTTCTGAATTATAAAATCCAAATGTTTGCCCTACTGAATAATCAGGCAGTTCACATTCAATTTCCATGATATGTTCTGACGGACCACCATCTTTTGTAGTATTAATTATTTTAACAGAATCTGGTTTAATTGTGGAGCATTTTGTAAATTCATCTATGACACTTTTCACACGACTATCAAAATTTTTCTCCTCTAAACTGGCCCCAAGAATTATTTCATCACGTGGAGGCTCTTCTAATGAGAATCCATTTCTCAAAAGAAAAAGTAAACTGTGAAAAGGGGTGATCGTTGCATAAATTGGTATTTTCGTGGGTCCAACCCTCTTTTCATTATGAATCAGTATAGTTCTTGGCTTTATTACTTTGGGCTTTGTACGTTCATCAGCTGTTTCAGCGACATTGAATGCAATTTCAGCGAGTCCAACGACCCAGTCGTCGCCAAGGAAAAGCTTAGTCGGCAGTTTGGTCCGGAAATGTGCAAGTGTATTGCTTGGAAAATATTTCTGTGAGGAATTGCTGAGAAGAGTTAAATAAAACTCGTCTCTCATTTCAAGCGATGCCATGCTGTTTCAATAGATCGGATTGATTGATCCAATGGGGGGTGTTATCACCCTTAAATTTTACAAAGTACTGTAATTTTTTCCCCAAACCCCGGGTTTTTATAATTTTCTCAATTGGAGGTTGTCCATTCTTGATTCTTACTTTCTGCAATTGTTGTTCATAAAAGCGACCAGAAATTGGCGTATTCTTATAGTCACGGAGAATGTACATGGGAAATGGAGATTTATTAATTATACCATCAATGTAAAATTTTTCCTCGGTCCAACGGGGGTGAAATCCTCTATCAAAATTAGCCTTAGGCTTTGCAATACGTACAAGATCATCAATTTGCAATTTATGGCGCTTATTGCCATACTTTTGTACAAAAATTTTGTTCTTTTCTCTGTATAATCTATTCAATGTAGGAATATCTTCTTCTGAAACATCTGCGGGAGACATTTTTATAGTGGAGTGATAAGAACTATTGTACACATTTATTAATTTATCGAGAACATCAATATACCTGTTCGTTTTCTTATGAGTAAAATATCTGAACATTAATTGCTTTAGTGTTCTGTTAAAACTTTCAACTACTGCACATTTTACGATGGGGTTGTAAGAAAAATATTGTGCAATGTTCTTCTCCTCCAAATATTTTTTGAACACAGAATTCTTGAATTCTTTTCCATGATCTGATTGAACTTTCTCGGGGATGTTTCCACTCTTTTCAATTATATGAGAAAAAGCCTTTGTAACCTCTTCAGCAGATTTACTCTTTAATATGCGTGCATATGCAAATTTAGAAAACACATCAATCACTGTTAAGATGAAAGTGTAATTGTCGTTAAATTTTTTGTACAGTTTCATGTCCACCAAATCAATTTCCCACAATTCATTAATGTTTGAAACAAAATATTTATTTTTTGGAAAATTCTTATTTATTGGATAATGCAAAGAATATACATCTTGCTCTTGCAAATAATTCTGAATTTCACGTCTACTGAAATTATCATGCTTCAATTTTTTGTACAAATTTTCTGGTCTAGCGTATAGATTATTGCTATTGAGATTTAGATATTCATTATCTACTGGAGTGGTGACCATTGTATCTTCTTTCTTGATGGGAAATCAATTTGTGTTTGCCCAGATGAATCTTTTGCATTTTTCTTTATATAGCCACGGGTGCGTTTTGGGGATAATTTTGGCGCGGGGTGTTTCTTCCTGGATTTTGGCACAGCAATTGGTTTGGGCGATGGTGTCTTATCTCCTGTTAAATTCTTAGTAGGAATACTGTAGACAACTCCATCAAGTCCGGTAATTGTAAATGAATTGGGGATTGCAGATCTGCGAGATGGATCGGGATCGTATTTGGAAATTTTCTTTAAAACCTGCTGTTGAACATCTCTTGGTAATCCTTCAAAGATATGTTCATCCACAAGATCCGTTGATCCATAATACTCTTCTTCTCCAGCGATGGAAGTATTATTATCAAAATCGATTTTAGATTCATCATTCTCAGGAAGCATTCCCTCTGGTGCAATGTCTTGAATCTCGTCATCGATAAACATTTCACCCTCCGTTGAAGTTACATTAGTTCTGTTCAAACTTGAAGGTCCTAAATATCGTGTTTGCGTGCCCACTGAATAAGTAGGCATTTTCAATCTTTCTTTTTCCTTCTCACTTTTTCTCGTGGGAATTGCTGACTTTTTTCGCCTCAGATCAGATTGTTTTATTAGCGCCTGCCGATATCTATACCATTTATCGACATTATTAATCTTCTTGTTGGATAAAATTTTATAAATTTCTCGGTCTAGAGATGTAAGGCTCCTTTCAAAATTAATAAAGGGTTTTAACTCTTTAAATAATTCAGGGGTAATAATAATGTACCTTTCCAGTGGCTTTTTGCTCTTGTTCATTATGGCGATATTAGTTTACCAATAACACCTGATAGCAATGTAGAGATTAAAATTGGCAAAAAACCTTCCCCTTTCTGCATTAGTATTTTCCTCTTGGAGCACTGAGAGGTTTTTGGACAGACAATCTTTCGCATCTCATTTTTATATCTTTTTAGCCTGCCAAAAGATTTTGATGGAACTTTCAAATTGCCATTCAAAGTATTATGGATAATTTCTTGTATTGCTTTAATAGTGGATGGTGAACAGTGCTTAATAATTGCCTTTCTCATCTCTTTCGGGGCATCTTTAAGCGTGTATAAAATATATTTGTTTTCCCTCAATTTCTGAAAAGGGCCTTTCGAGCTCTTCTTCTTCTTCTTCTTTACTGCCTTTGTACGCGTCATGACTAATTAAATCCTCTTCAGTGCTAAAACACTCGCAAAAGTCCTTGTTGAAAATATTTGTACGGTATCTGAATATATCAGGTGTTTCCTGATTTAAATTTATCATGAGATAGCCGAAAGGTTGTTTAGTGCATTCCTTATATACATTCAGGAGATGATTTGGATTTTCGGGATGCAACTGACGGGCCAAAGGAAAAAACTGAGATATATCTCGCACATTTTTAAATATCACAATGTATTTCGCATTCAGGGATATTGTGCGAGAAAATCGAGATTGATAAAAAATATTTTGGCAAATAAAAATTATAGATATATTTTTGTGGTGTGATTCTTTAATAAAGAGATCACAGATGCGCGATTCATATTTCTTATCTGTCATTAAATCGTCGATAACAACTAATTTTGGAGATTTGTCATTAGCACCAATTTTGTCCGGGATACCTTGGCATAGTTTCAGATTAGGGATTTTTGGGAGACCTCCTACACTTCCATGTTCAGAGAAACACCAAAGAATTGTCTCGAAATCAGTGTTGGTTATCTCTTTTAGATTTCTTAAAATATCTGTGGAAAATGTAGATTTCCCACATCCTGAAGGGCCCGCCAAAATAATTGAAAAGGGGACTCTGAATTTAATCATTTCAATTTGGGTGAAGCATCAGTAATATTGGGGAGATTTAATATCAACTCCTATATATACACTTTTTTCCCTCATTCTCAATAAACGCTGTGAGAAAAACAAATCAAATGCAAAATGTGGAATTGCAACGCTGATAAGAAGATAGACCATGAAAAGGGGTATAATGCAGAAGACAAAAGGCAAGGAGGTGAAAATAAAAGAATTGTGTTTAAAATTTTTCTTTTATTTGTCTCTTGTATTACAAGATTGAGGGCGATCTCTCATTATTTTCCTCTTCTGGAGGTGGAGTGAAATCGCCTTCATCACCCCAGTGATGTGCAGGAGGAACAGCCCTTACGTTAAATTGGGCTTTGGTGTATCGGTTGCTCACCAGCTGCATCCCTTGGAAACTCAACTCCCACTCGCCGGGACGCACGTATGAGATGATTTCGTCCCGCAGCTCCCGGGAAAAGGAGTTAGGTAGCCATACCTTCTGCCCCGTGGTGAAAGTGACGAGGACTTGGTCCCCGTACTTTGTTGTCTTCTTCTCCATTCTTTCTATGGGGAAATATTTTCCCACTTCCAATGTAGTGGCTGACTTTGTTGGGGTGGTTGAATTAGCCCTCGTGAATGCTGCCTTGAGATCCTGTAAAGAAATAATCCAAAAATTAAAATCAAGTCTAAACAAAATCAATATATAGAAAGAAAAAGACATGAAAAATTTATTGGGCGAAACTTACCATTTTTTTTTTTTTTAAATTGAAGTTAAGTTGAAGATGTAACTGGAATTTATCTGGAGATTGTCTAGGAGCCAATGTTGTCTCTTTGATGATCAGATGAATTAATGATTTTTAACACAAATTCACTTTACAAGAAACCTCGGTCTCTATGCACATTTGCTAAAATAATTTCTTTCCCACGAAAATTCAGCGAGTATTAAATTTCGCCTATCTTAGCTGAAAAAATTCTAAAGTCCACGATGAGGTCAATAATTTCACCATAACGAGAAATATTGTGAAATTATTTTTTGCCGCCGATTGATTTTTTTCCCACCAAAAAGTGCAATTATCATCGAGATCATCATCGAGGAAAATAGAATGGACAAAAAAAAAATTCCACGAAAACTGATCCGCTGCATTTCACACGCGCGCGAGGTGAATTTGATCCTCTTTTTCCTCTTTCTATGACTCTCGATCAGAGTGCAATGTATGATTCATGTGCATTTCTTGTGATTTGGAATATGATGGGAAAATTGAAAATTGCAATGCTGCAAAAATTGTCAGGTCAACGATTCATGGGCGAAATTATACTATAAATAGGAGGAAAAATTATTTGTCCTCACTTTTTAAGTACCCAGCAAGTCAAGTTGATTGTAATACCCGCGTATTCAAAGTTCGCAAAATCTGTTCAAGATGAGTGGTTTTGACGGTTTTAATTTGGAAAAAGTGACCGCGCTTCTTGTGAAAACAAGATCTGTGGCGGAAATTGTTAATTATGCCTTAGAAGGTAAATCGATTGCTGATCTCCTCAATTTACTCAGTGAGGAAGGAGGCAACATCCTTCTGGGTGAAATAATTTGCCGCATCGAAAATTGTGTTAAAAACGGTGCAGTGCTTGGCGAAGATGAGAAGAGAATTCTTCTCAGAAGTGCCTTGGCCCATGGACAATCCTCATCTTCGCAGGCAGATCGGTTGTATAACATCATATCAGATGGAAAAGTTGCGGCATCCACTGAACCCTCTTTGAAAAAGAGAAAAGTGGATAATATCATCCCGAATTCTACTGGAAATGTTAATACAACCCCTTCGTGTGTAGCTACCCTCTGTGAAATAATTGATTTGTGTGTGAGTGAATCAGAGGATGCTATTCCAGAGGAAAATCCTGTAAACGAACAGCGAGAAGTTGTGCAGACGGGTGGAGGAGGATTTCCAGACACTGCGGCCGTTGCAAGGGATGAACCCATTGAAGCAGACGAAGAAGATGATCAGCAGTCTCCGCTTAAAATACTCGATAAATCCAAAAAATATAGCGAGTTTTTTAAGTTGACACAACTGATCATCAACTTCAAGTTGAATAGGCCTCAAAATTATGCGGAAGGAGATTGGCTGGAAGCAGGTTTTCAGGCCCTCATTAGGGAAATACAGAAAGAATCCCTATCTGACGCGGATTCCGTGATTCTGAAGGTAAACATTTTATAATTTTAGAAACTTTCATATTTGAATTTCATCACGAATGTAGTTTTGAGATTCTAAAAATTTATTTTCCTTTACAGATTTTTGTAACAGATGAACCCACGGAAAAAGCAATTTATATCGGAAAAAGGCCACTGAATGTCCTCACTGCAGAGATAATACTGGATGTTATGGAAAAGGTATGTCTTAGAGGCATCTTAATGTTTTTAATATGCTAATAATATTATCTAAACTATTTTATGCAAATTTCAGATCCATCAAAGTACATCAATGTTCCACTCATCTGAGGTTCTGCAAGTGAGGGCATATCTATTTCACCCTACCGAAGGACGTGGCAGGAACTACAAACCCAATGGAATGGTTTTGGGGGACATTCACCGTTTCAAAAATAAGAGTGCCGTGAACTTCCAGAACAGCCTCGATAATTGTCTTCCCATATCGCTTATTGTGGGTAAGTCCCTTTTAACTAATAGTGCTGAGTCGGCCAGGACAATTTATCGGTATCAGAATTATAGCAGCGCTCTTAAGCGAGATGCAGAGAAATTTGTTCTCAGCCTCGGAATGAAACCCTCAATCGAGGGAAAATACAATTTCGAATTAATTCACAAATTTGTCCAAAAAGAAAAATATCGTTATAGAGTAAAAGTTTATAATAAATTAAATGATTTCAAGAGCATAATTTTGTCAACTAAAAAAACCGAGGATAATGTTAATAGAATTATAAATTTATTTTATTCCGAGGCTGAGAAACATTTCTTTTGCATCAAAAACTTAAAGGGATTTTTTAATTTCAATTACGAATGCAAATTTTGTGGTCATCTATATAACAATAATACTCACGTATGCCCCAAAAAATGTAGATGTTGTGGGAATAATCCGCCATGTCTCAATACCTCTGAGATGATTGATTGCTTAAATTGCAATCGCAGATTCCTTGGGGAAATCTGCTTCAATTTTCATACCGCAAATGGTACGTGTGGGGAGGTGAAAAATTGTAAAGATTGCGATCAAACATACAAAACTTGTGATCCGCATCAGTGTTTTACATCAAAATGCAACATTTGTTACAAAAAAGTAACCTCTCCACACTACTGCTACATTCAACCTATGAAAAAGGCTGGTCCTAAAGAATTTTCCATAATTTTCTACGATCTCGAGTGTGAACTTGTAGAGAGGGAAAATGGTTACTCTGATCATATTCCCAATTTGTGTGTAGCCCATGAGGTTTGCCATTTATGTGCAAAATTTGCAGAGTCCGATCCCGAATGCCCAAATTGCAGCCCATCAGTCAAAATTTTTGAAAATGATAGCTCCGGGTCGTGTGTTAAGAAATTTGTAGATCACGCACTCAAATTTAGACGTTTTCCTTCAGCAATAATTGCTCACAATGCCAAAAGCTATGATGGGCAATTTATTCTGGAGGAATTATGCAAGAGGGAGGAACAGATTAACCCTATCTTCACGGGTTGTAAAATTTTATATGTTAAGATCAGAGATATCGTATTCTTAGATTCTCTGAGTTTCATCCCTTTTGCACTGTCTAAATTTAGTGCAAGTTTCGGACTCCGTGATTGTGAAAAGGGTGAATACCCATATAAATTCAACACTTCGGCTAATATGAATTATGTTGGGAAATACCCCCCGCAAGAAATGTATGCAATAGAGTCAATGTCGTCAAATCGATACGAGAAATTCCGCGCGTGGTACGATGCCAATAAAGACAAGACATTTGATAATCGGAAAGAATTAATTCATTATTGTAACCAGGACGTCAAAATTCTTAAGCTCGGGTGTTTAAACTTTATGTACTCATTTTTAGATACCACCGGAATCAATCCCTTCTTGCAGGCGATTACTCTGGCCGATGCTGTAATGAAAGTGTACAGAAAGAATTACCTTCAACCAAGAACTCTTTCTATTACACCTAAGAATAATTACAGCTCGAGCTATATTAAGCTCCAGAGCAAGATTGGATTGAAATGGCTCGTGTATCAAAAAATGACTACGGGAAAAGATATTCGCTATGAAGTTCGATTGAAAAATTCACATTATATAGTCGATGGATTTGACGACAGCACAAACACTGTGTATAGTTTCGAAGGATGTTATTATCATGGACATACATGTTTCTTGAATAGGGACTATGTATGTTCAGATAATTCATCCGACACTATACAAAGTCGTTATGAGGCAACTTTGGCTCGTTTGCAGCGTATTAAAGATATGGGCTACAAACTGGTATCGGAATGGGAGTGTGATTTTCGAAGACTTCTCAAATCAAATCCTGAATTGGAAGATTCATTGAATAAAAATCAGGAAATTATCGATGCAGGGTTTGATTTGAGAAGTGCGGTGTATGGGGGCCGAACAGAGGTATTTAAATTATATCAAAAATGTGGCCCAGGGGACAAAATTTACTATTACGATTTTACATCACTCTACCCCTGGGCCAATAAATACTCTAAATACTTTGTTGGCCATCCCTGTATCATCAAAACCTTCGAAAATCCAGAGGATATATTAAACCATGATGGTGTGGCTAAATGCACGGTTTTATCCCCAAGAAACTTGTATTTACCATGCTTGCCCTACAGGTGCAACAACCGTTTAATATTCCCTCTCTGTAGAACGTGCACAGAAATGGTTAACACTGATCGGTGCACACATTCGGATGACGAAAGATCTCTCACCGGATTCTGGTCGCTAGATGAAATCCGGTTGGCTGTTCGTCATGGTTACCAAATTATCAAAGCTTTTGAGGTTTGGTCCTACCAGACAGTTCAGTACAACCGGGACACTAACGAGAGGGGTCTCTTTGCCGATTTTGTGGACAATTTCCTCAAAATCAAACAAGAATCTAGCGGATGGCCATCAGGAACAGAATCTGATGAGGCAAAAGAGAGTTATATCCGGGAATATTTAGAGATGGAGGGCATACAGTTAGATAGGGAAAAAATCTGTGTCAACAAAGGGTTGCGTTTGCTCACCAAACTGGTGCTAAATAGTCTTTGGGGAAGATTCATCATGCGTGAAAATTTCACAAAGACTAGCATCTGCAACTCTCCCGAGGAGTTAAATGCATTAATTGGATCGGAAGATATTCAATTGATGGATTTATATCCCGTCGGGGACAAACAGATTTTTGTTTCGTGGAAGTACATTGCCGAAGCCGAGTCTGCATCAAAGTATGTCAATCTTGGCGTCGGTATATGTACTACCACGAACGCCCGTATCAAACTATATTCTGTCCTCTCAAAATTGGGAGAAAATCTCCTCTATTGCGACACAGATTCTATGATCTTTATGGTCCCTGCTGGCGAGGAGAACCCTTTAAGCTGCGGGAAGTTTTTGGGGGAGCTCACCGATGAGCTAGTAGATTACGGTGAGGGCTCTTTCATTGACGAATATGTCAGTTGTGGGCCAAAAACGTATGCCCTAAAAATATTTTCCCCCATAACAAATTCACACTCGTACAAAATCGTTGCAAAGGGGATCACAATGAACCATGAGGTGGAAAGGGATCTCGATTTCAATGCAATGAAGTCGATTGTCTATGGGGATGTTGAGACACTGAGCATTGATTATAAATCTCGCATTTTCCGCCAGAAAAGATTTAAGGTCCTGTCCGGCCCAGCACAAAAAAGGGTCCCATTCACTTTGAGCAAGAGACGGTGTGTGGAGGATTTCAAGACTGTTCCATTTGGATTTTAAAATTTGTAAATAATAAAATCTTTGTATTATATTTTAAATTTATTTATTTGTATATAGAACATTGTAAGACTTAATTTATCTTTAAAATATGTAAATAAAATAGATTCTTATCATTTATAAATACACTGGCTTTTATTCTACTTCTTTTGGCTGTTTATTTGGTATTCTGGAAAATCTTGTGGTTGATCTTGTTTTTGTATTTGCGCTTTGAGAAAATCATCGGACAGCAAGGAGAATTCATGGAATAGTCTAAAATAGTTAACAGGTAACTTGTTTTCTAAATGAGCTGTGAACTGAGACATGCTCAACCTTGTCATGCCAAAATTTCTACATGTTTCAATATATCTCTCAAAATATTCTTTTACATAAAATTGAATAGTTGTTATAAATGAGAGATACATTGATAAATTCTGCCATTGATACCAATTTTCTAAATTCTTGTAATGTTAACAAGACTGTGCAATCTTTTTGTGTCATGAGCAAAGATTTACTGTTATCTATACATACAAAATCAATTTCTAAACCTTCTTTAAAAAATGAATTTATCTGTTGAATATATGCGCTTTTTTCAAGATCATTATCCTCTGGCAGTGAAAGCCATGTATTCAAAATTGATTCACAAGTACAAAAAATTGACCATAACTTCTGATTAAACACAATCGTGTCAACTCCTAGCCAGTAGTTTACAACACAAATTTTTACAGATGGTGTAAAATCCACCGATGAAAATCCTATTGATACATATGTTGTGTTTGATGCATTCAAAAAATATGTGTAGCCTCCGAGTAGTTCGATGTTCCTGTCGCTCTTCTTTGGGCATTGGATCTTTCCCTGCAGAAAATCTAGGGTTTGCGTTTCGGCATCTTGACGAGTATCTGGATCCGAAGATACGATCTTAGTCTTTATCTTCCTGGGCTTTTCACTCTTCATCTTCTTCGGCATTGGCTTGTTATCCAGATCGACGTGTCCATTTTTCTTTCTCGACCCCGCATGAACTCCTTTGGACTTCTTTCTTCCCATCAGTTTTGGCACACAAAGATTTTGTTCACTTTCTTGCACTTTCATCTTGAGTTATAGAACCTCCTCCGAAGAGTCTTGTTAACTGAATGACAATTAATCATTTGCGAAATATCTTTTAAATAAGATACTAATTTTACGATCATTCTCGTTAACATCTCCCGAAAATTTCCGAAGAAAATGTTCCATGGATTTTCCTCTCGATCGGAAATACCCAAAAACGCAACAGTATTGACCGCATACACTAGACAACGGTCCTTGTAATTGCATGTCATTAAATAACATTCTCTTCTTCTTAGAGTTGATCTTCAAATAACTCCTAATAAAACTGTTTGAAAATAATCGACCATAGGAATCAAAGAGTTCAATTTCTCCCAAATTTAGGTATAAAAATTGCAATCCAATGTTCTCCAGGGTGGTTTGCCTTTGCTGTGTTTATCACAATGAAGGCCGGTAATGTTAATTTTCTTTTGGGGAGACGATCAATTGGAAAAACCCCTTTAAATATTTGTCGGGTAAATTTATTTTTTTGAAGCACTTTCGCAATATCTAGGGTATTCATTTTTGTATTACCAATTATCTTCCTGACTTAAGCCTTATATAGTAATCGCAAGTACGGGAAAAAATTCCCATATCCGTTGAAAAATTCCCACAGCAATTAAAAAAATCCCACGACAATTAATCTGCAATCCCATATGACACAGCCCGTGCCAATTTTTGCTATCGGATGCACTCTTTAAGTGTGGCTGGCTCACAGGAGGGCTCATATGTCCAGACAGCTCGCGCAGTAATCTGAGATCTTCTGTCTCTGCTGTTTTTCCCCGCCAAGTGACGCGCGCAATTATTCCCTCGGGGCATGTGTATGTGTATGAAAATGTATGCATGCATGGGAAATGTCTATATGGGATATCTATGCATGGGTGACGTCAGCCTGTGGACGATGCAACGGTTCACGATTCAGCGGAAGCTCATCAACATGCCGCCGTGGCCGAGTGGTCTAAGCGGTTGTACACATTACATTTAAGACTTTAAGTATCTATCGGTTCAATCCCAGGTCTCGGCCAAAAAATTTTCACGTCGCGAAAAAAAAAATTACGGAAATAGTTAATAATAGGAATAACAGAGGGCGCGTATAGAAAATAAAAGCAGCGGTCGGTAATAAAAAATGGCGGACAAAATAAAAATGGCGGATGGGCATTAAAAATGGCGGACAGAAATCAAAATGGTGGATGGGGCATTCAAAATGGCGGACGGGCATTCAAAAGGGGGAAATGGACATTGGAATTTCAAAATTGCAATCATAGATGGCGCTCCTATACCAACAGAAAATTTAAATTTAAATTTCCACCCAGTGACGTTAGCCTCCCAGGGGGTGGGGGTGTGACGTCACCCAAAATATTGCGTCATGCCTCCAGGGTGTGACGTCAGAAAATATGTGACGTCATCATATAAGCGTGACGTTATCATAAATATGACGTCATCACCGGTTGACGTCACGCCGACTTGCTCGATGATGACGTCAGCGCGTGACGTCATATACGCCGACTTGCTCAATATATACTACTGGTAATTTCGAAAACATATTTATACATATCACAAAAGCTTTTGTGTTGTTGAGTATATTATTCATAATAAAAACAGGAGCACTGTTTAATTTATTAAAAAATTAAAAAAATACACGAAAATACTCAAAAAACGTTAATTAATTATCGTCCATTATTATTTATGGATAATCAGTGTTTTCCTGTGCCCACAGACATAAAACAGAGTTAGTTCTGATAGAATCTGAAGATTTTAACAATTTTAAAAATTTAAAGCATTTTGAATAAATAAAATGGTTATTTTGACATTTCGTCCATATACGAAATTACCGTTGAATTATTCCTAATAATGGTATTCAAGTACAAAGGTTAAAAAGACTCTAGAGAGCACATTATCAATCGAATGGGGTCACGCTTGGGCTTGTGCGAAAGGTCTTGGAATTCCTGACAAGCTTGAGCCAATTTCAATTGGTAATGAATCACTTCATAACCGGTAACTAATTTTTATTCGAAATTCAATTATATTACTCCTAAGGTATTTTGGGCAATGTTTTGTTGATTTTGCCAAGAATAGGGGAGACTGGGGCAAAATGTAACAAATCGAAAAATTCAAACTTCAATATCTCCCAAGGTAAAAAAGATAGCGGTTCAAATTTTTTCTATAGATAGCCTCTATAGACCTTCTTCAATGTCGTAAGTTTCTAAGAATTCCAACAAGAAATTTAGAAAATAAAAAATATCGAAAATTTTTAGCCCTATTTTTGAAATATTTTCCTTGCAGAAGATAACAATTATTACCTACTTATTTTTCAAAATTGATGCACTGGTGAATATTTTCAAAATAATTTGGAGTTTTTTAATACGAATCCGCTATCTATTTTAGAATTTCACAAAAGTTCTTTTCTCCAGAAATCCTTTTATTAAAAATGGCCACTTGGGGTAAAAAGTAACAAAAGGTATAGAACAAAGAAAAAAAAAAAAAAAACGAAGCAATTTCTGATGTCTCACGGAGAAAAGAAACGTTATTATGATGTCTCGCTGCTTGTTGTTTGCATTGGTCAAACGATTTGCACTCTTTGTGTGTTTTTTTTCTAAAATAGTTTGAAAAGCGCTTTTCTCGTTTTTCTCCCAGAGAAAACGGTGTTTTACAAACGTGTAGATGAATAAATTTTCTATGAAAATATGTCCTCTAGGTATTTTTTTTCAAATTTACGGAAGCCGTAAGAAATAAATCGGTTCAGCAGTATCGCAGATATAGGCACCCAAGTATCAAAAAACGGCAAAAACGGTTTTGCCTAGATTCCAGGCGCAAAAACAAAGTGAAATCTAAATGATAAATATTTTCGTAAATCATTTGACCCCAGCAATAGAAAAAATAGCATGAGAACCCAGGGACAAAAGCACCGTTGCACAGTGTTATTA